>NC_044328.1:46718498-46815127 GCF_007399415.2 Gopherus evgoodei
TTGGTCTCTGATTTTTGTACAAACCAATCTATAATTTTACTGGTTTTCTTTCCCAAATATCATCCTCAGGATGACGAAGCTAAATTACATATGTTGGATGTTAGAATTCTAATATTTAGACAGCACTAAACAATTTAAACAGTCCCCAAAAATGTGTGTTTGCTTATGAAAGCAAGAAGGGAAAAACTGTTTCTGTGCAAATGCTTTCAAGATGGGTTCTATCATGTGTTAATGAAGCTCAGTAACTGAAAGGGTTGTCCCTTCCTCAAGGAATTATAACACGTTCTACTAGATTGAAGACAATCTCTATGGCTTTTTCTAAATATATTTCTCTAAAACAGTTATGTAGAGAAAGAGCATGAAGTTCTGTTCATACCTTTACTAAACACTGTTCCTTAGATTTAGAATTTAGGTCTGTTTTAAGATTTGGCAAAGTAGTCCTTATTTAATTAAGACTTTATAGGTCCATCATCCTGGGTCAGAGTACAGTTTATTAATCTATATCAAGTATGAGAACATGCAGAGAACACTCAGGAAAATGAAGGTTACTTACCTGTAACTGAGGTTCTTCAAGATGGACTGTGCATATTCATACTCCTGGCATGCCTTTTCCTCACTATCTTGGAGTATTACTTACCAGTGGGCTCACAGTTGCAGGAGGAGGAACTGAGGTGGCTGGAATGCCATATCCCTTTTATAGCCTCTCCCTGGCATGCTCAACGTTCACTGAGGGGAGTTGTGGTGAAAGCGTGCGAGCACTCCAGAGGCTTCTACTAGCTAGAGTTCTACAATTCAGGCTGCACCAGTTGGAGTATCTCATTAGTGGGAATATAAAGAGTCCACCTTGAAGAAGTTCAGTTTCAGGTAAGTAACCTTCATTTCTCTGTCTCTGGTAGTGTGCAAGCACCAAAAGTCCAGCACCTCAACTTTTTCTGGCCAGAAGAAGTCATCTTCTTCAAGGTCTAGGTGTTCATTAAATTCTCACCAGATGAAGACAGTACTGCACTCTAGCAATGTAGAGTGATCAAATCTGGTACCTCATGTGGTACTGTCAAGACTGAACTCCATTGCCTGGACCTTTAATGACATCAACTTTCTCTGCATCACATGCTACATTATCGGCATCAAGAATGCCTGAGGCGTATGCAGCCACCAGAGATCTTTTGTGCCTATTGGTACTGGACTCACCACTGATGCCAGATGAGGCCCCGTCCGGGATTTGTCTTGGGACCTGTACAGGTGGTGACATTGGGGACTGACTGTTTGTACTGTCCGAGTCTGGTACTACTACCATACAGGCTTATTATCCATTTAGCAAGAAAGCCTTGGATGCTTCCCCCTCTATCATCTACCTATTGCCAGTCCAGGTTCTGGTGTGTGACTTCTCCACCCAGCACCCAGTACTGGACCACCTTTGAGTCATCTTCTAAGATGGGATCCTATTGGTAGGAATCCTATTATAGGCAGTCCTGAGCATCTCCTTATTACTTGTTATTCAAATTGAGAAACCATTTCCACTACTTCTTTAGGAGCAGATCTAGAGAGAGATTGCTGTGGGACTTGGTTCTGGTACTGCACTAAGGTCAGCAGTGGCCTTTTTGGAACCCCTGGTGGGTTCCTCTATATCCAGGGCTTCTGCCCCTGGGCACTGCACTATTATATCTCTGTCAATGTGCAATTTTCTGTCCAGTACTATTCTCAGTACTGACACTTGAACCCAGCAACCAATATAGGTGGTCCATCCTGGTTCTGGTCCTCCTGCTATGGAGGTTCAACAGGTACTAAAGCAGATAGCACTCTACTGCCTGTGCTCAACACTTCCTCATCATCGCTAAATGAAGCTACTGTGTTGGAATTGTCTTTCTCACATTTGAGTAACTACAAAAAGTACCAGGATCCAATGAGAAGGTTGCAACATCTCTGAGTCTCCAAACTGAAATGGTCCAGGTTCACACAGACTGGTGAACATTGTTCATTCTACTGGACCTGCTAGGGTGGCTCTGCTCATTAATGAGGCTATCTAAGAGCCCACCATAATTATTTGGCAGAATCTTTCTCCTATCTGTCATGTAAAGAACAGAGAAGAGGTACTAGGTACCTTTTCAGGAACATGAATATTTTTATTCACCTCCAGCCTTGGGTTCTTTGGTGGTGACAGCTGTGAATGAGAACGTGAGGCAAGGGTGCTTTAAATCTACTCCCAAGACAAAGTCACAAAAATCTGGATTTATTTAGGAGAGAGGTTTATTCATCCTCAGGTTTATGGTTTAGGATTGCAAACCATCAGGCTCTGTTAGCTCACTATGATTATTCCAACAGGGACTCAAATGTCTAAATTTGCAGTCAAGAAGAATTCAGGGCCCTTATAAATGAAGGCTATCTAGTTGCATGTTCATCTTTACAGGCTACACTGGATGAGGCAGATTCAACTGCTCAAATAATGATGATAGCAGTCACACTTTGTTGTGCTTATTGACTTGTGTTATTAGGTGTGCCTTCCAAACTGAGGACTTGGTCTTTGGGGGCCCAAATTTGTTTTCAGGAAAGAAAATAAAAGCTATGCACTCTCTTAAAAATTCTAGAGAAACTCTGAAATCATTGTACATTTATACCCCAGGTCCTAAGAGAGCAGTTTTACCCTCAGGTTCAGCTGAGGTATCCTTTTATCTAAACAGCAGGACCAGTCTAGGAGACACCATAGGTTTCAGAAGAAGAGATCTCCTCCTCTACCTTCTGCCACCTCCAAGCATTCTTCAATGTCAAAACAGTCTATTTGACTCCTTAGATGGGGCCAGCAAACCACTCTCTCCAATTTGCCCTCCTATTGACAGATGGTTGTCCAACTTCCTAAGGATGTGTATCCGCATTACAACATTCTGGTGTGTTCTAATAATGGTGGAACTGGGATACACACTATATTTCAATTCTGTCCTCCTTTTCCATTCCTCCTCCTCCCTATCCCTTTTCTGAGACCACTCACCTGAGACTGTACTGATTGAACAAATTCAGTCTTTGTTACAGTTCAGGGATCTAAAGGCACTACCTACTTAACATTAGGGAAAGGGATTCTGTTCCTGCTCTTTTCTCATTACAAAGTCTAAGGGAGATCTCTTAACAATTGTGAAACATCAATCATCATCATCATCACTCTCATAACCGCATTGATCACCAATGATGGTGCCCCAACGACCAATCAACCAATTTTCTCCACCCCTGACAGTTGTGTCAGTGCTTGAATCTCCATGAAGTCCATTCCTGTCCACTCTTTTATGTTGTCAATTCATCTTTTCTTCTGTCTACCCCTTCTTCTCTTCCCCGAACTGTCCCTTGGAGGATGATCTTGGATAGGCCAGATAAGACGGTTACTCACCTTTGTAACTGTTGTTCTTCGAGATGTGTTGCTCATATCCATTCCAGGTAGGTGTACGCGCCGCGCGTGCACGTCTGCCGGAAACTTTTTACCCTAGCAACTCCAGTGGGCCGGCAGGTCGCCCCCTAGAGTGGCGCCACTATGGCACTAGATATATACCCCTGCCAGCCCGCCCGCTCCTCAGTTCCTTCTTGCCAGCTACTCCGACAGTGGGGAAGGAGGGCGGGTGTGGAATGGATATGAGCAACACATCTCGAAGAACAACAGTTACAAAGGTGAGTAACCGTCTTTTCTTCTTCGAGTGATTGCTCATATCCATTCCAGGTGGGTGATTCCCAAGCCTTACCTAGGCGGTGGGGTCGGAGTGAGAAGTCGCGGCCTGGAGCACTGCAGAACCAAAGGCCACATCATCTCTGGACTGCTGGACCAGGGCGTAATGGGAAGCGAATGTATGGACCGATGACCAGGTCGCCGCCCTAGAGATCTCTTGGATCAGGACGCGGGCGAGGAAAGCCAGCAATGACGCCTGTGCTCTGGTGGAGTGAGCAGTCACACGGCCCGTTGGAACTTGGGCCAGGTCGTAGCAGGTCCTGATGCAGGAGGTAACCCATGAAGATAACCTTTGGGAGGAAATCGGTAGCCCCTTGACCCGGTCCGCTACTGCCACAAATAACTGGGGGGACTTGCGGAAGGCTTTGGTCCTGTCCACATAAAATGCTAGTGCTCGACGGACATCTAGTGAGTGGAGCTGCTGCTCCCTGCGGGACGAAAGGGGCTTGGGAAAGAAGACTGGGAGGAAAATCTCTTGGTTCACATGGAAAGCTGAGACCACCTTGGGAAGAAAGGCAGGGTGAGGTCTCAGCTTTACCTTGTCTTTATGGAAGGCGGTATACGGTGGGTCCACTGTGAGGGCCCTCAGCTCTGACACTCGTCTAGCTGAGGTAATGGCCACAAGGAAGGCGGTCTTCCACGAGTGGTAGAGCAGGGAGCAAGTAGCTAATGGCTCGAATGGAGGGGCCATGAGCCGAGTCAGGACCAGGTTGAGGTCCCATGAAGGGGCTGGAGGGCAAATTTGTGGATAGAGCTGCTCCAGCCCCTTCAGGAATCTCGCCACCATAGGGTGAGAGAAGACCGAATAGCCGTCCACTCCAGGATGAAATGCAGAGATGGCGGCTAGGTGGACTCGGAGAGACGACAGTGCCAGACCCTGGATCTTAAGGGACCAGATATAGTCTAACAGAGTGGTGACGGGAGTCTCCGTAGGACGAAGAGCTTTCTCTGAACACCAGCAGGAGAAACGCTTCCACTTAGCTGTGTAAGTCGCTCTGGTGGAAGGCTTCCTGCTGCCCATGAGAACCTCGCGAACCGGGGTGGAACATCGCAACTCAGAGTCTGTCAACCACGCAGGAGCCATGCCCGTCAGGTGAAGAGACGGAAGGTCCGGGTTACAGAGCCTGGTGTGGTCCTGAGTGATCAGGTCCCGATGAAGGGGCACGGTAACTGAGTTGGCTACTGAGAGGTCCAGCAACATGGGATACCAGTGCTGTCTGGCCCATGCTGGAGCTATGAGAATCACCCGGGCTCTGTCTCTGCGCACCTTGATGAGAACTCTGTGAATCAGCGGGATGGGCGGGAAAGCATAACACAGGCGGGCTGTCCATGGGATCAGGAATGCATCCGCTAGAGACCCTGGCTCCCGACCCTGGAAGGAGCAGAATGTTCGACACTTCCTGTTCACCTGGGACGCGAAGAGGTCGATCTGGGGACGACCCCACCTCTGGAAGAGTGAGAGGGTGACGTCCGGACGGAGGGACCACTCGTGCGAACGGAAGGATCTGCTCAGCCGATCCGCTAGGGTGTTCCGCACTCCCGGGAGATAGGAGGCTGAAAGGTGAATCGAATGGGCTATGCAAAACTCCCAGAGACGTATTGCCTCGAGACAGAGTGGAGAGGACCTGGTGCCGCCCTGCTTGTTGATGTAAAACATGGTCGTTGTGTTGTCGGTGAAGACCGCGACACAACGACCTTGAAGGAGATGGACAAACGCTTGACAAGCAAGGCGGACCGCCCTCAACTCCCGTACGTTGATATGGAGGTTGATCTCTTGTGGCGTCCACAAGCCCTGGGTTCTCTGGGTGCCGCAGTGAGCCCCCCATCCCAGATCGGAGGCGTCCGTGGTCAGGGATGCTGAAGGTTGGGGCGGATGAAATGGGAGCCCCGCACAGACTACCGATTGGTCCAGCCACCATTGAAGAGAGTCCAGCACCCTCTGAGGGACGGTGACGACCGTGTCCAATGACTGTCTGGCCGGCCAATACTGCGCAATGAGCCATGATTGAAGAGGTCTCATGTGGAGTCGAGCATATGCTGTTACAAATGTGCAGGTTGCCATGTGGCCTAGGAGGGTCAGGCACGTTCGTAGAGAGGTCATCGGGGCCGCTCGCAAACGTAGAATGATGTCCGACAAGGACTGGAACCTGGGCAAGGGTAACAAGGCCCTGGCCAGGGTAGAATCTAGAACGGCCCTGATAAACTCTATCCGCTGCGTGGGAAGTAGAGTAGACTTGTCCACATTGATTATGAGGCCCAAGGTCGCAAAGAGGGTGCTGATCCTGTCGACATGGTCGCGGACCTGTAGCTCCGACGTGCCTCGGATCAGCCAGTCGTCCAAGTAGGGGAAGACATGGATGCGGCAACGTCAAAGATGTGTGACGACGACTGCCATGCATTTTGTAAAGACTCTCGGGGCCGTAGAGAGGCCAAACGGAAGGACCGCAAATTGGTAATGTTGGCGGTCGGCCACGAAGCGGAGGAAACGCCTGTGTTGGGGGGCAATCGAGATATGAAAGTAGGCGTCCTGCATATCGAGGGCGGCGTACCAGTCTCCGGGATCCAGGGAAGGGATGATGGTTCCAAAGGATACCATGCGGAACTTCAACTTCACGATATACTTGTTGAGTTCCCGCAGGTCGAGAATGGGCCTGAGGCCGCCCTTGGATTTGGGGATTAGAAAGTAACGGGAATAAAACCCCTTGCCCTTCTCGTTGTCCGGAACCGCCTCTATGGCTCCCTTGGCAAGGAGCGCGTGCACCTCCTGACGGAGGAATTGCTCGTGAGAGGGGTCCCTGAAGAGAGATGGGGAAGGTGGGCGGGAGGGTGGGGGCGAAGAAAACTGCAGGAGATAGCCGGCCTGCACTGTATGCAAGACCCAACGGTCCGACATTATTTGGGTCCACGCCGGGAGGAAAAAGGAAAGGCGGTTGGAAAACTGCAGGGAAGGATCCGGAGGGGAAACTGGTACTGCACCCCCGGGCGCACCTTCAAAACGAAGGCTTAGGTCCTGGAGGGGCCTTGATGGAGCCTTGGTTCTGCCCCGTTTGCCCACCAGACTGCCTGCGGCGGTTGTTCCTGCCTCGGCGCCTCGAAAGGTCCTGCTGTGAGCGGAATTGAGAGTATGGCCACCGCTGCTGCTGCTGGTTTTGCTGCCTGAACGGCCTACGTTGTGTCGCTGGCGTATGCATGCCCAGCGACCTTATGATGACCCTGTTATCTTTTAGATCCTTCAATCTAGGGTCTGTTTTATCCGAAAACAGGCCCTGGCCTTCGAAGGGGAGGTCCTGGATTGTGTGCTGGAGCTCCAGTGGAAGGCCAGAGACCTGCAGCCAAGAAATCCGGTGCATCGTAAGCCCCGAAGCTAGGGTCCGAGCGGCCGAGTCGGCAGCATCAAGGGAGGCCTGTAGCGATGTTCTTGCTACTTTCTTGCCCTCGTCCAGGATGGTGGAAAATTCCTGGTGTGCATCCTGGGGCAAGAGCTCCACAAACTTCCCCGCCGCTACCCAGGAATTGAAAGAGTAGCGGCTGAGGAGGGCCTGTTGGTTTGAGACCCGGAGCTGCAGCGCCCCCGCTGAATAGACCTTGTGGCCCAGGAGGTCCATCCACCTCGCCTCCTTCGACTTGGGCGCTGGGGCCTCTTGCCCGTGGCGCTCCCTATCGTTCACTGACTGGACCACCAACGAGCAGGGGGTCGGGTGAACATATAAGTATTCATAGCCCTTTGAGGGGGCCATGTACTTTCGCTCCACCCCTCGAGCCGTCGGAGGGATGGAGGCCGGTGACTGCCGGATGTTAGTGGCATTAGTCTGGATCGTTTTTATGAAGGGCAGTGCCATTCTGGTGAGCGCATCGGATGAAAGGATGCTCACCACCGGGTCCTCAATTTCCGACACCTCCTCCGCCTGCAAGTTCAGGTTCTGTGCCACCCGGCGGAGGAGGTCCTGATGTGCCCTCAAATCCAGTGGGGGGGGGCTGGAGGAGGAGGTGCCCGCCACAGCCTCATCCGGAGATGAGGACGAAGAGACCCCCGGCAACAAGGTGTCCACAGGGGGTTCCGTGAGGGGCTGCACCTCCGTTTCCAGAGGGAGCTCTGGGTCCCGGTGAGTATCGTCTGTTTCCGGGGAGTGAGGGGGTCTAGACGCCGTCGCCTCCGGTGGTCTGCGCTCCGCCACAGGGCGGAGGGTAATGTGTTGCGGACCCTGGGCCTGAGAGTATGCCCATGGGGTCCAAAACTCCCACTGTGGAGGCCCTCGTTCTTGTGGCGGAGGGTCTTGGAACAGGCCCGCGTGCCTGTCCTGTGCCATGGCATAGACACTGTCAGTGTGGGAGGAAACCGATGGCCCCCTAGAAGGCCAGGGGGGCGCCGAGCTTGGATGATATGCAGCTCTATGCGCCATAACTGACGCTCCCCTCGGTGCCACGACCCACATCGGTACCAGGATCGGGACCGGGAACGGCGTGATGATCTGTGCCAAGATCCCGACCGGGAGCGGGAGCGATGTCGGTGCCGGGAGTGGGACTGCGACCTTCTGTGAACGCGGTGCCGGGCCGGCAGCGGAGACCGGGACCTACCACCAGCGCGGTGCTGGGAGGTCGACCGGGTTCGGGACCTGCCAGCGGTTCGGTGCCGGGAGGTCGACCGCGGGGCCGAACGCCGAGGCGAACGGCTCCTGGAGTCTCGGTGCCGGTGGTGAGATGAGCCCGACCGGGACCGTGCGGATGGTGATCGGTGCCGCTAGTACGACCGGTACCGTCTGGGCGACCGGTGCCGGGACTCCGAGCGGCGCCCCGAGCGTGAGCGATTGCGCCTCCGGGGTGATCGGTGCCGGGACTCGGGAGACAGCGCTTGAAGCATCGGCTTACCCCTGGAAGTTATGTGTCCCGGGGGTGCCGGCTGAGGCTGAGATGGCTCCATAAGTGCAATTAAGTCCCGGGCCGAGGCGAAGGTCTCCGGCGTCGATGGGACCCTTAGCTCGACCCCTGATCTTACGGGGGAGCTAGGTGGAGCTGGACTCGACGAACCTTCTGGGCCCAGAGTCGACAGCAGTCCTGCAGGCGGTGCCGCGGCTAAGGTAGGTGCCGGGCGGTCCGCTCGGGCCTGCCTTGATGGTGTCGCAGACGCCGAGGGATGTAGATCTGTTCCCGGTGCCGGAGATGGTCGGTGCCGGGGAGTCTTGCCGGTGCCGGCGCGGTCCGGTGCCGTAGTAGAACTGGCTGACTGCGCCGCCGGTGCCGGAGACAGGGCCGCTTCCATGAGGAGAGCGCGAAGTCTTTGGTCTCTCTCCTTTTTAGTGCGAGGTTTAAAGGCCTTGCAAATGCGGCACTTGTCGCTAATGTGCGATTCCCCAAGGCACTTAAGGCACGCGTCGTGGGGATCGCTCGTAGGCATAGGCTTCTTGCATGCCGAGCACTGCTTGAAACCCGGCGAACCAGGCATGGGCCCGGTGCTGGGTGCCGGGGAGGGCAACGGCCCACCCGCAGGCAACGTTTGATAACTATTTACAAGATTCTAACTAACTACTAGACTAAAGGACTATCTACAACTCAACTAAGAACTATCTACAATCAAACAACGAAGACGAACAGGAGAGCTAGGGACGTGGATGTCAGCAAGCCGCATTCCACAGTTCCAGCAACCGACACGGCGGTAAGAAGGAACTGAGGAGCGGGCGGGCCGGCAGGGGTATATATCTAGTGCCATAGTGGCGCCACTCTAGGGGGCGACCTGCCGGCCCACTGGAGTTGCTAGGGTAAAAAGTTTCCGGCAGACGTGCACGCGCGGCGCGTACACCTACCTGGAATGGATATGAGCAATCACTCGAAGAAGAAGATCTTGTTACATGGCCGTACTGCTGCAGCTTGCACTTCTTCATGGTCATCAGAAGGTCTTCATATGACCCAGCACATTGGGTGATGATGTTGCGGACCTCTTCACTGGTGGCATGGTCAAAGTAGGAGATGCCCAGGATTTTACGGAAGCATCTCCTCTCTATTACCTGTATTTTCCATTCAAGTTCTACCATAAGGGTCCATGACTCACATGCATACAGAAAAATGGAGGTGCCCAGTGTGTGTGCAGCAGTTTCAGTTTGGATTCCAGGAAGATGTTCTTATTCCTCCAGATTGGCTTTAGCTTTGCCACTGCTGCTGTTATTTGCACAGTTCTTACCCGAATTTCAGACTTGGAACCTTCATCAGTGATTGCCTCCAAATACTTGAACTGTGTCACTGTCTCCAGTTCTTGTCCAGTGACAGTGATATGTGAGCTGATCCCATCATGTGTGTTTGTCATCAGCTTGGTTTTCTCTGCACTGATTTACATGCTATATTTTGCAGAGGTTTCATCCAATCATTTCACAAGGTTGGCAAGTTCATTTTCATTGTCTGCCAGCCCATCAATGTCATCAGTGAACCGAAGATTTGAGATTGTTCACCTCCGAATGCTGACTGTGCATATATGATCTTTGAGGGCATCAGTCATTAGGCGCTCTAAGTTGATGTTGAACAGTGTGGGCGAAAGAAGGCAGCTTTGCTGGACTCCAATCTTGGTGCAAAACCACTCTCCTATTGTGCCATTGATGAGAGCTGCACTGCTGGCCTTGGCATACAGTTGTTTAATGGTAAGAATAAGCTCATGACCAACATTGTACTTCTTCATGGTTGCCCAGAGAGCTAGGTGCCATACTCTGTCAAACACCTTCTTGAAGTCAACAAAGACATGGTAGATGTTCTGCTGGTGTTGTAAGTACTTCTCACATAGAACATGAAGGCTGAAAATCTGTTCTGTGATACTTCTTCCAGCACAAAAACCAGCCTGATCTTCAGCGATGATATTCTCTGCTTATGGCTTCAAATTTGTTAGAATCGTAGACTCATAGAATCAATATGACTTTCAGTATCACTTTGCTAGAATGGCTAATTATGCTTATGGTCTGGTAATTTTGACACAATTGCAGGTTACCTTTCTTGGGCAGAGTGATGATTAGTGACTGTGTCCACGTGAAAGGCCACTCACCAGTCTGCCAGATCTTGTTGCAGATCTTGTGACTACGTCTATTACTATTTTTCCTCCGAATTTCGTCAGTTCAGCTGATATGTTGTCAATATCTGTAGCCTTTCCATTCTTAAGTGATTTCACAGGTGTGGAAAGTCATCATCCTCTGTTGAATCTGGGCCAAGACACTAGGATCTCCATTTGTCTGGTGGTTGTATAGATCAGAGCAGTACTTTTTCCACCTATTGATTATGCCCCTTTCTTCTGTAAGACTGTTCCCTTCTTGAATTGCATTAGCTTTGGTCCATCTTTTGTTCGTCAGATATTTTACAACCTGGAAGGCTCACTTGCTATTTTCAGTATTGATACACTTTTAAATTTTAAAGCATTTTTTTCAATCTATAACTCCTTGGCCACCTTCATTCCTTTCTTGATCTTTCTGCTAATCACTCTGTATTTATCAGCTCCCTCAGTGCTGATCTTGTCTCTCTTAAGTTCTCTTCTAATATCACACATTTGTAGTATTTTATTTGTGACCCATGATTTTGTCGTCTTACAATTTTTCCCAAGGATGTCCATTGCTGCCTCATTCATTACAACTTTGAAATTGCTGATCATTGTTTCTATGTCTTCCTCTAGAGCAAGCAGCGAGGCAAATTTTTCACCAATTATTGCTTGGAATGACTCCGCAGTGTTTCAGTCTCTGAGTCTTTCTAAGTCAGACTTGGTTCTGGTGAATTTTCGCCTGACGATTTTCCTTAGCCACAGCCAAATATTTAGCATCACAAGGTTGTGATCACTTCCAATATCAGCACTGGGGAAGTGCCTTGTTTTAGCTCTGTTAATCCCAGAACGAAGTCAGTTTTGCACCATGATGTAGTCAATCTGGCTATGATGTAGACCATTAGGTGCATGCCATGTTTATGGTCTGGATGCTTTATGTGCTCCTAATGTGTTTGCAAGAACCAGACTGTTATAGCTGGCAAACTCTAAAAGTCTCAATCCTCTCTCAATGGTTACTGCATTACAGAAAAGGCCACAATAATCTCGCCAATCTGCCTGTGCGTCGGTACCCACTTTAGCATTCCAATCTCTTTGTATAATCAGGATACCTTTCTTGTGTACCTTATCAATGATGTCTTGAAGCTGACTGTAAATATCTTCAGTTTGCTCATTTTCATAGTCTCTTGTAGGGGCGTAAACTTGTACCATTGTGATATTGAACGGTACTGCCTTTAGATGGATGGAAATAAACCTGCTGGACATTGGGCAGCATCTGAATACTGAATTATTGATATCTTTATGCACAAGAAATCCTACGCTATTGACATGTTTGTCTTCTCCACTGTAATAGACTACATGGTCTTCTTCCATTAGTACCTCTCCAGAGTTCTTCCATCTGACCTCAGAGATTCCTAGGAGGTGTCAGGTGTATTGTTCCATTTTGTACGTGAGTTTTTTCAACCTCCCTATTTGTCTCAATGTCCTTGCATTCTGTATGACTATAGTGTTATCTCTTCCATGGATCCTCTTCGTTGGGGTTGCACCAGTAGAATACTTGTCGTGTCTGCCCTGGTGTGAGATGGCTGGAACGGTCATTTTTAACCCAGGCTGTGATCAATCTGGTATGGACATTGTTGAATTGCTCAGCATATGGTGTGTCTTGGGCAAATTTCTAACCTGGCAGAGCCCGTCCCTCTCCATACAGCCTCTTTTTAGTCGCTTCTTACAACATGCAGGAGGAGCAGTGGACCTAGAGAGGAAGAAACATCAATACAGGCATACAAAAGATAGATGTGAGAGTAACCATACAAAACTATTATTCCTTTTATAAATTCCAATGATTGGTTGGATGCCCTCATCTTAAAGGATGCCTATTTCCATGTGGCCATTAACCAGAGTCATAGGAGGTTCTTAAGGTTTTTCACAGCAGATGTCCATTCACAGTTTATGGTCCTACCTTTTGGCTGATTGGTTGGCTTGACATCAGTCCAGACAGCAAGCGGAGGAAGCCATTGAGAAGATACAGGCCCTTTTTTCATTCAATGGGCCTCTTGATCAACAAGGACAAGTCAATTCTTCTCGTGTACAGAAGATTGAATTTATAGGAGCAGTTCTTGACTCAACTTTGGTGAGGGCATATTTATCTCAGGTCAGCTTTCAGGTGATATTTGACCTGTGCAAAGATTTCAAGACATATCCTCTTTCAACAGTGAGGAATTGACTGAAATGTCTAGATCACATGGCAGCTTGTACATATGTGATTCAGTATGCCAGACTTCACCTCAGAGTCATGCAGAGGTGGTTGAACTCTGTCTATCAACCCTGTTGTCATGTGATGGATATGCTGACTCCTCTACTTGCAAGTATTTTGTTTCCCCTGGACTGGCGGAGGGATCCTGCCAATGTATGCAATGCAGTTCCATTTCCTCCTACTCTTCCCTCTGTGACCCTAGTCAGATATGCTTCATGTTAGGTGGAGAGCTCGTTTAAAGGATTTTCAGAGTCTCTGGTCAGATCAGAAGCCCTCCCTGCCATCAGTGTCAGAGAGCGCCAAGCTAGCCACGTATGCTGTCATGTGTTTCTTCCCCAGACTCCAGGTTGTTCTGTGCAACTGATGAGAGAACTGCTGCAATGTTCTCTCCAAACAAGTAGGGAAATGCCTGGTTGACCCTTTTTTTGCCGAGAAGAAACAAATGTCTGGTCTGTTTGCATGAGGAACAAGATCATGCTTAAAGGATCTCATGTTCTTGTGTCTCAGAAATGTGTAGCAGGCCATCTCAGCAGATCATTGAGCAGAGATTGTGATGGTCACTCAGAAACATAGAAACTTCTATTTTTCACATCTGGGAAATGCCAGAAGTGAACCTGTTTATCACCTGACAGAACAGAAAGTGTCACCATTTCTTTTCAAGGGGCCCAGGGTCTGTGTCAGACACCTTTCTACAATCCTGTAAGGAGAAACTTCTTTATGCTCTCCTCCTTCCCCCACCACCCTGCAATTGCTTTGGTGGCAACAGTGTTGAGCAGGCTTAAACAAGATCAAGCTGTTCTAATTGTGATAGCACCATACTGGCCTCATCAGTATTGGTTTTCAGACCCGTTGAATCTTTCCATTCAAGATCCTAGAACTCTTCCTCAGGTCCTGGACATAATTTCACAGAACCATGGCCAGACTCTGCATCCCAATACTTTCAGCCCATCCCAACAGCTTGGATTCTCTGTAGTTAATGCCTTAGTAGTCTGTCTGTTCTAGTGGAGTGCAAAACATGCTTTTGAAATAGCAGCAAGCCCTCTGCTGGGTACACTTGCCCCATGAAATGGAAGAGGTTCTCTGTGTGGTCATACCAGACAAATGTCTCCCCTTCGCAGTCTCCCATTCAGTTTATTCTGGATTACCTGTTTCACCTGAAGAAGAAAGGTCTTTCTGGCTTTTCCCTGAGGACTTACCTGGCAATTATCTCTGCATTCTACTATCCTATAGATGGAAGGTCTGTTTTCTCCAACTCTCTGACTATTAGGTTTTTGAAGGTTTCAGCATTCTTATGGTGTATTTTGCATTCTGATTTTGTTTTTATTGTAGATTCATGCCCAAGTTTTTGATAGTATCCACCTGGTTTGGTTGCCCAATTTGAGACAACTTTGGTCTCATTTTCAGAGGTGCTGAGCACCCACAGCTCAAAATAAAGTCGAAAGAAGCTGAAGAAGCTGACATAAGTGGAGTCAGTCTAGATTTACACTGGCATAGCAAAGATCGGAAGTTGGCCACTGGTGTTCAGGTAATCTTTATTAAGTAAGTGCCTGATTCAACTCTTTAGCATTCTTGACAAATAAAATTACAGTTAACATTTCAAGGTTACATAACACCCTCAGGAGTTTAACCATGTTAACAAGATGGATACAGCTGAACAGGGACAAAGGTAAACCTCCATTGGGTAAGGCAGCATTAATCACATCAATAATGAACATGATGTTAATAGCATACTGAATAACTAATATCATCCTGCAAAAAGAGAGGGAACTAGATCTTTTCCTTCAGAAAAATGTAAAAGGGACCCAAAGGACAGGGTGAGGATCTTGCAAGGGTGGGGAGATTTCCAGTACTTCTCAAGAGTTAAAATACTTTTTCAGGCTTAAAAACACACTGGAAGAGTCAACTGCAGAAGTGATGGTGTTGGCCTATGCTGAGCAAGGACATGAAACAAAGAATGAATTTACAGTAGTCTTGTCACCTTGTAAATATGTAGAACAGAGCTGGTGGGTTAGTAAGCAATTTGTGATAGCTTTCAGCTGTGGCCTAGCATGTAGTGGAGTGATTGAACAACTCATAATCTAAATGGGGATCGGTTACAAAAATCAGTAGACCAGTCATAAAGTGTGTGGTATGACATATTAACCAATAATATAAAGTTTAAAAATGTGTGTAAGCTGACTGATTATTATGTAGGTTGGGTGTGTGATATGTCCTATGTCCGCGCCCTATGCTTGAGCCTGATCGGCTCAAGTGTAGTTTGACTGTATGCCAATAAAGAAACCTGAGAGTCTGGAGTTGAATTGATTTCTTGGATTCCAGAGAACTGCATAAAGTGTTCCCCCAGAACTGGATGAGGTCCACTCGATAAGCCAACTGGAAAAGGTCTCAGAGGGAATCCCAACAGATGGCAGAAACCAAGGTTTGAGAGAGAGAGAAAGGGTAAATACCATCTGTATTCAATATGTTTTGAAGCAAATTTTTCTAACCTCAGGCCTATGAAAATAGCAAATTATAATGCAAATTGCAATGATATAACTTTCAGGCTTACAAATCCTAAAATGGCTCAGTACTTCATATATATAAAATCTTGGATGAAGTTGAGTTTTACTGTAGAAAATGAGTTGAAAAACAAGCAACACTGTGATATTACTTTATTGCCCACTGGAGGTCAGTTTTTTCAATTCAAAGAAATACAGTTTTCCACTCTAAACCAAATATTCCTGTCTTCATATATTTTATTAAGCCCTGTAAAAATGCACATAGTATTCATAAATACACATAACACACTGATGAATAGAAGTTTTTTATATATCAATGCAGCCTTTTCCTTAAAAAAAAATGGAGAATTATTATCTATTAGTAACTTTGCTGGTTTGCCTGACCTTTTAATATATTAATAAAATGTATCGCCACATACTGTCTTTACAAAAATCCTCATGTATATGAAAATTGTTTAAGAATAGAAGCAAAAAGAACATGATGAACATATTGTATAAGACATATGCATCAGCGCTAAGCTGTAACAAAAAAGCAGAAGCAAAGACTATGCAGGGACTAACTTCAAATCACTGCATATAATGTACCAATCTGGAGCCCTGGGAATGCAAACCCACATTTTACAATAGACAGAACCATATACTCTACACAGCATGTTTTGTGTATATGATTTATAGCCAAAGCAGTGTCAATCACTGTAGTTAAGATTGAAAAGCAAATTATAAGCCCCTTTTTTCACTTTTTCAGCTGTTCATAACTCTTTCGGACAAAATTGCTTTTGGACTACAGCTTCTCATGATTAATCTTTTCCCTCGTGATTTGTTTCGACTTGTTTGTGTAGAATATTTTCAGGCTTTTTTGAGTTCTGTATTTGTTTTTGGGTGCAGAGTATTGCTGAATATCAGGTCACATATGTTGATGCGTAACTTTAGACAATCAAGTCTGAAAATCTTGGCCGAAGTTATCTAAAATGCCAATGCCTAATTCACAGTACCCCTCGGTCAACTTGTTTCACCTATCTCTGTTTGCCCATCAGTAACACAAGGATAATATTGATTGTCCTCACAGGGATACCCAGCACATGGCCCACTGCCTTTACTTATATAGATTTGAAAAATGGGCCTATCTTCCAGGGGTATGCAAAATACAGTAATTGCAAATATTACAAAAAGAAATTAAATCTCTTAATTCTTCCATCAAAACTGTCCAGGCCATGAAAATCTTTCAGTTTGTTGTCACTTTAATTTGTTGACTTGGGAAGATATGTAAGAAATATAGTTCAATTCACAACCAACAAACATACAAATCAGTTGTCAGACCATTAATTTTACATGAGTGTGAGCATCAACTGTGTCAGCTTTGTGCAAATAAATTTTGACAGGCAGCAGGAAGAATAGTAAAGCAGATGCATCCATCTGGATGCCATACTGTGTAGGCCCCACAGATTCCATATAGCATGTAATCTGTAGCACAATCTTTGGGAGGTGATAAGCTTGTTACCTCTTATCTATCACTCACTATTAGGTTTGTGCTGTTTGTAATCTAGAGTTGTCATGAGAGAACTCAATGCAGAAACCCAGTTACTAGGTTTGGGAGCATTGTCATCTTGATCAGGTATAGACACAGGAGAAGCTAGATTCGAATCCTGGGTTTAACACAGATGTGATGTGTGGCCTGTAAATCTACAGTGAATGCAATGGGAGTTCCTAAACCAACCGTCAGAAGGAATGGCTGAATAGCAGTGAAACTGCAGCAGCACAGGTCGGCAGCATGAGTTAGGTGCTTTGTATGTACTCAAGATCCCAGCTGTGCTTATACTTGAGCAGCTAGCCCAAGCTGCTACCTCTGCTGCTATAGCTTCACTGCTATTTTTATCAAGTTAGCTCAGTCAAAGCTAGGTAGTGTATGGCTACCCATGCTGCAGCCTCACTCCCCAGTTGCAATGTAGGCTTTTGTATTACAGAAGCACATGGAGCTCCCAACTGAAATCAAAGCCCTATTATATCAGGTACTGTACATGCATGTAATAAGAGGTAATCTCTGCTACAAATAATTTATAATCAACATATAAAAAGCAGACAAACAGCGGGAGAAAGGATGTTTTAATATCTCCATTTTACAGATCAGGAACTGATCCACTAGAACTATTAAATGATTTGTCTAAGGTTACATACAGTCCATGTCAGCGCCAGCAATCCAGATCTCCTAAGTCCCAGTCCTGTGCATTAATCACAAGTCATCCATGGTACCTGTGGCATTGCAAGAAACTAAGTAATACTTTGCTGTTGTATTTACCCTCCACTATTTGAGCAGCCCAAGCTGCCCTCATGCACAGCTGATGCAGGAAACTCACCAGAAAGTCTGCCACTTACTGGCTCTCCTGCAGCCATCTGACCCCTGGGAGCCAGAATCCACAGTTTGAGAACCCTTGGCCTAGATAGTTGACTACAGTTCCCTTCCAACCCAAATGATTTGGTGCTGCAATGCCAACCATATTAAACAAAAATATTTCACTGTACAGACGTATTTGGGCTTTGAAGTCAGTCTCTGTTGGCGATCAGAGAAAACAGAGCCTGATGAATTGTAAGCTCTTCAAGTCAGGGACCGTCTTTTACTCTTTGTACGGCACATAGAACAGCAGTACCCTGACCCTGAAAGGAGCTGTCCTCCTCCCTCCCAAGCCACAGTCATTGAGTTAGTGGGTTGTTAAATTAACAAAATTTATATCCAGCATATTGTGTTTTCAGGATGTGTATACAGGACAAACTTCATGATGTTAGGTTTTCTAAATTCTGGTAGTTTTGTTTATCATATACATTTTAAGAAATGACTGACAGGAAGTCAAAATCATAGAATTTGAAAACATTTCTTGTAAAGACCTGTCATAACCTTAGTCCCAGATTTGGACCTTAGCGTCCAAAATATGGGGGTTAGCATGAAAACCTCCAAGCTTAGCTACCAGCTTGGACCTGGTACTTGCTGCCACCACCCAAAAAATTAGAGTGTTTTGGGGCACTCTGGTCCCCCTGAAAAACCTTCCCTGGGGACCCCAAGACCCAAATCCCTTGAGTCTCACAACAAAGGGAAATAATCCTTTTTCCCTTCCCCCCTCCAGGTGCTCCTGGAGAGATACACAGACACAAGCTCTGTGAAACTACACAGAGTGACTCCCCCTCTCTGTTCCCAGTCCTGGAAACAAAAAGTACTTTCCTCTTCACCCAGAGGGAATGCAAAATCAGGCTAGCAAATTCAACACACACAGATCTCCCCCCTGATTTCTTCCTCCCACCAATTCCCTGGTGAGTACAGACTCAATTTCCCTGAAGTAAAGAAAAACTCCAACAGGTCTTAAAAGAAAGCTTTATATAAAAAGAAAGAAAAAATACATACAAATGGTCTCTCTGTATTAAGGTGACACAATACAGGGTCAATTGCTTAAAAGAATATTGAATAAACAGCCTTATTCAAAAAGAATACAAATCAAAGCACTCCAGCACTTATATTCATGCAAATTCCAAAGAAAAGAAACCATATAACTTACTATCTGATTTCTTTGTCCTTACTTTTGAAACAGAAGACTAGAAAGTAGAAACTACTTCTCCAAAGCTCAGAGAAAGCAGGCAGGCAGAAAACAAAGACTCAGACACAAAATTCCCTCCACCCAAAGTTGAAAAAATCCGGTTTCCTGATTGGTCCTCTGGTCAGGTGCTTCAGGTGAAAGAGACATTAACCCTTAGCTATCTGTTTATGACACGCCCCCCAAATTGCAGACAGTGGGGAAGCTCACTGGCGGCGATTTCCTTCTAGAACTTGAAAATAAACAGATTAATACAACACATGCACCTTTACATATACCCCTAAGTATATAACTAACAGACTTCTACATTGTAAGAACACTTTTTAACTACTGAATTCTGGGAAACTCTCACGGGAGAGTGCATCAGCTACTTTGTTAGAAGCTCCTGTGATGTGCTGAATTTCAAAATCAAAATCTTGGAGAGCTAAACTCCAACGAAGAAGTTTCTTGTTGTTCCCCTTGGCAGTATGAAGCCACTTTAGTGCAGCATGGTCAGTTTGTAGTTGGAACCGCCGTCCCCAAACATATGGGCGTAGCTTTTCCAGGGCGTACACAATGGCATAGCATTCCTTTTCACTGACTGACCAGTGACTTTCCCTCTCAGACAGTTTCTTGCTGAGAAACACGACAGGATGGAAGTTGTGATCTGTTGCTTCCTGCATGAGCACTGCTCCTATACCACGCTCAGATGCATCTGTGGTTACTAGGAATGGTTTGTCAAAATCCAGGGCCCTGAGCACAGGGTCAGACATGAGCATCGCCTTAAGCTGGGTAAAGGCCTTTTGACACTCATTAGTCCACTTAACGGCATTTGGCTGGGTCTTTTTGGTCAGGTCGGTCAGTGGGGCAGCGATTTGGCTGTAGTGTGGTACAAATCGCGTGTAGTATCCGGCCAAGCCTAAGAAGGATTGGACCTGCTTCTTGGACCGTGGGACAGGCCACTTTTGGATAGCATCCACCTTGGCCTGTAGGGGGTTTATGGTTCCTCGACCCACCTGGTGCCCCAGGTAAGTCACTCTGTTTTGGCCTATTTGACACTTTTTGGCCTTAACAGTTAGTCCTGCCTGCCTGATGCGCTCAAAGACCTTTTCCAGGTGTAGTAGGTGTTCGGGCCAGGAGTCTGAAAAAATGGCCACATCATCGAGGTAGGCAACTGCAAATTCTCCCAGTCCAGCTAGTAGACCATCTACCAGCCTCTGGAAGGTGGCGGGTGCATTTCGAAGGCCGAAAGGAAGGACATTGAATTCATACACCCCCGCATGGGTGACGAATGCTGACCTCTCCTTGGCAGGTTCATCTAGCGGTACTTGCCAGTACCCCTTGGTTAAGTCTATTGTAGAGATGAACTGGGCACGTCCCAACTTCTCCAATAGCTCATCAGTGCGTGGCATTGGATAGTTGTCCGGACGAGTTACCACATTTAGCTTACGGTAGTCCACGCAAAAGCGTATTTCCCCATCTGGTTTGGGTACCAGAACCACTGGAGATGCCCATGCACTGGTAGATGAGCGGATTATACCCATCTGTAGCATGTTCTGGATCTCCCGTTCTATAGCAGCTTGGGCATGAGGAGACACCCGGTAGGGTGGGGTTCTGATTGGGTGAGCATTACCTGTATCAATGGAGTGGTATGCCCGTTCAGTCCATCCTGGGGTGGCTGAGAACAATGGGGAGAAGCTAGTGCACAGCTCCTTGATTTGTTGCCGCTGCAGACGTTCCAGGGTGGTTGAGAGGTTCACCTCTTGCACGCCACCGTCTTTTTTCCCGTCGTAGTAGACACCGTCAGGCCACTCAGCATCATCTCCCTGGACTGTAAACTGACAAACCTGTAAGTCTCTGGAATAGAAAGGCTTGAGAGAATTAACATGGTACACTTTAGGCTTTAGTGAGGAATTGGGAAATGCTATGAGGTAGTTTACAGTTCCCAGGCGCTCTTGGACCGTGAATGGCCCTTCCCATGATGCTTCCATCTTATGGGCCTGTTGCACCTTCAAGACCATAACCTGGTCTCCTACCTTGAAGGAACATTCTCTGGCATGTCTGTCATACCAGGCCTTTTGATCTTATTGAGCATCCTTTAGGTTCTCTCTAGCAAGGGCTAAAGAGTGTTGGAGGGTGCTTTGTAGGTGGCTTACAAAGTCCAGAATGTTAGTTCCTGGAGAAGGCGTAAACCCCTCCCATTGCTGCTTCACCAACTGTAATGGCCCCTTAACCTCGTGACCATACACAAGTTCAAATGGTGAAAACCCTAAACTGGGATGTGGTACAGCCCTGTAGGCAAACAGCAACTGCTGCAACACTAGGTCCCAAATATTGGAGAATTCGTTGATGAATTTTCGTATCATGGCCCCCAAAGTTCCATTGAACCTTTCCACCAGGCCATTGGTTTGATGGTGGTACGGGGTGGCAACCAAGTGATTCACCCCATGAGTTTCCCACAGTTTTTCCATGGTCCCTGCCAGGAAATTAGACCCTGAATCTGTAAGGATGTCGGAGGGCCAACCTACCCTAGCAAAGATGTCTGTTAGGGCCAGGCACACAGTGTTAGCCCTGGTGTTGCCTAGAGCTACTGCTTCTGGCCATCGGGTAGCAAAGTCCACTAAAGTCAGTACGTACTGCTTTCCTCTGGGTGTCTTTTTTGGGAAAGGACCCAGAATATCCACAGCTACTCGCTGAAATGGGACCTCAATTATGGGGAGTGGCTGGAGAGGGGCCTTGACCTGGTCTTGAGGCTTTCCCACTCTTTGGCATACCTCACAAGACCGGACATACTTGGCAACATCCTTGCCCATCCCCTCCCAGTGGAAGGACTTCCCCAACCGGTCCTTGGTTCTGTTCACCCCAGCATGGCCACTGGGATGATCATGGGCTAAGCTTAAGAGCTTCCCCCGGTACTTAGTTGGAACCACCAACTGTTTTTGCGGCTGCCACTCTTCCCGGTGTCCACCAGAAAGAATTTCCTTGTATAAAAGTCCTTGGTCTATAACAAACCGGGATCGATTAGAAGAGCTGAGAGGCGGTGGGGTGCTCCGTGCCGCCGCCCACGCTTTCTGAAGGCTGTCATCTGCTTCCTGCTCAGTCTGGAACTGTTCCCTTGAGGCTGGGGTCACCAGTTCTTCCTCAGACTGTGGACTTGGGCTTGGTCCCTCTGGAAGCGATGTGGGTGATGGGGTTGTTTCCGTTGCTGGTGAACCGCTCTCCGCTGGTGCACCTGAGGGTATTTCAGGCTCTGGCAGAGCCTTTTGGGTATGGCTGTCTGTTGCTTCTGCCAGTTGTGGCTCGCTGGCGCCCACTGTCGTTGAGTTTGAAGATGGGGTTGCAATCGCTGGTGCTGGTTGCTGTTCCAGTTCCGGGCCTGGGACTGGAGATGCTGTGGCTGTTTCAGTGGTAGGCATGGAATCCGGGTCCACTACCTCTGTCTGGGTCTCTGGTAATACAGACAGGGCGTCTGTGGACGGTTCAGGAACAGGAATGGGTCTGGAAGCTTGCCTGGTTTGGCTACGTGTAACCATTCCCACTCTCTTGGCCCGCCTCACCTGGTTGGCCAAGTCTTCCCCCAGTAGCATGGGGATAGGATAATTGTCATAGACTGCAAAAGTCCACATTCCTGACCAGCCTTTGTACTGGACAGGCAGTTGAGCTGTAGGCAAGTCTACAGCTTGTGACATGAAGGGGTAAATTGTAACTTTGGCCTTCGGGTTGATGAATTTGGGGTCAACGAAGGATTGGTGGATAGCTGACACTTGTGCCCCCGTGTCTCTCCACGCAGTAACCTTCTTTCCGCCCACTCTCAAATTTTCCCTTCACTCCAAGGGTATTTGAGAGGCATCTGGGCCTGGGGATCTTTGGTGTGATGGTGGGGTAATGAATTGCACTCGCATGGTGTTCTTTGGACAGTTGGCCTTGATATGTCCCAGTTCATTACATTTAAAGCATCTTCCATCTGATGTGTCACTGGGCCGAGGTGAGTTACTGGAGACTGGTGAGGTGGAAGGGTAGGGTGTCTGTGGCTTTACTTGGGTGGTATGTGGGGTCTTTGGCTGTCCTCGGTTGTAGGGTTTATGGTCTGTGTGCCCCCTGGGGTAATCGTTCCCCTTGACAGTAGCTTTCTTGCTTTCTGCCAGTTCCATCCATTTGGCTCCAATCTCCCCCGCCTCAGCGAGATCTTTGGGTTTTCCATCTTGTATGTACCGTGTGATGTCTTCAGGAACACCATCCAAGAACTGCTCCATTTGTATGAGGAGGTGCAGTTCTTCCAAGGTTTGAACGTTGTTTCCTGTTATCCAGGCCTCATAGTTTTTTGCAATGTAGTAGGCGTGTTTGGGAAATGACACCTCTGGTTTCCACTTTTGGGTTCTGAAGCGCTGACGGGCATGATCTGGGGTTATCCCCATTCTGTATCTGGCCTTGGTTTGAAAAAGTTTATAGTCATTCATTTGCTGCTTAGGCATTTCAGCTGCCACCTCTGCTAAAGGTCCACTGAGCTGTGACCTCAATTCTACCATGTACTGGTCTTCGGGGATGTTGTACTCTTTCAAAATTTTCCAAGAAAGCCTCGGTGTCATCACCTGCCTTGTAGGTGGGAAATTTCCTGTGCTGTGGAGTCATAATTGGCGCCGGGTTGTTAGGGTTGGCTGACACATGCAGCCCAGCTTTTGCCAACTCCAGTTCATGTTTTCTCTGTTTTTCCTTCTCTTCATTCTCTTTTTGTTGTTTTTCCATTTCTTTTTGGTGTTTTTCCATTTCTTTTTGGTGTTTTTCCATGTCTCGGCGGTGGGCTGCCTCTTCTTCTGCTTGTTTCCTTAGGTAGGCCACCTCTTCTTCTTCTAGTTTTCTTTTGTGTGCTGCCTCTTTGGCTTGTTCTTCTCTTTCTTTCATCTCCATTTGTCGCCTGTGTTCAGCTTCTTTGAATTGCGTTTCAGCCTCAATTTTTGCCTTAGAAGTCATGATTCCTGTTTTCTTGTGTTGGGGTGCCCTCCGGTGTTTATCTTCTGAACTGCAGGTTCTCGGTTGCCTCCTGAAGTCTGCCTAGCAACAGTACCTTTAGCTAATCTTCAATGTTAAATAAACCTGAAAAACCACTTTATTTGCATGTATATAGTGCTGGTATGACTCTCAGTGGGAGTGCTATTGCATGACAAAAGACTCTTAATAGCACCTTAATGGCTTCTTGCTTAACATGCAAGCCACAAACTGCCAGAGAGAGCAGAAAAAAAAATTCTATCTGGTTCCCTTTTAAAACCAAACTGTTTCTCTCTGCTAAAAAGCCCTTAGCAGAGAAAAGAAAAATATAATATTCCTATTGGCTTCTGGATTCTGTCTATCTCCCAACCGCTGCTACACCATGTCATAACCTTAGTCCCAGATTTGGACCTTAGCGTCCAAAATATGGGGGTTAGCATGAAAACCTCCAAGCTTAGCTACCAGCTTGGACCTGGTACTTGCTGCCACCACCCAAAAAATTAGAGTGTTTTGGGGCACTCTGGTCCCCCTGAAAAACCTTCCCTGGGGACCCCAAGACCCAAATCCCTTGAGTCTCACAACAAAGGGAAATAATCCTTTTTCCCTTCCCCCCTCCAGGTGCTCCTGGAGAGATACACAGACACAAGCTCTGTGAAACTACACAGAGTGACTCCCCCTCTCTGTTCCCAGTCCTGGAAACAAAAAGTACTTTCCTCTTCACCCAGAGGGAATGCAAAATCAGGCTAGCAAATTCAACACACACAGATCTCCCCCCTGATTTCTTCCTCCCACCAATTCCCTGGTGAGTACAGACTCAATTTCCCTGAAGTAAAGAAAAACTCCAACAGGTCTTAAAAGAAAGCTTTATATAAAAAGAAAGAAAAAATACATACAAATGGTCTCTCTGTATTAAGGTGACACAATACAGGGTCAATTGCTTAAAAGAATATTGAATAAACAGCCTTATTCAAAAAGAATACAAATCAAAGCACTCCAGCACTTATATTCATGCAAATTCCAAAGAAAAGAAACCATATAACTTACTATCTGATTTCTTTGTCCTTACTTTTGAAACAGAAGACTAGAAAGTAGAAACTACTTCTCCAAAGCTCAGAGAAAGCAGGCAGGCAGAAAACAAAGACTCAGACACAAAATTCCCTCCACCCAAAGTTGAAAAAATCCGGTTTCCCGATTGGTCCTCTGGTCAGGTGCTTCAGGTGAAAGAGACATTAACCCTTAGCTATCTGTTTATGACAAGACCATGCTTGAATGTCTGTGGTACACACTGGTAAGTAGCTTGTACTGTAGTTATAGTATACTGAGCAACAGTGATAAGTTAAGTGTATTGTAACAAATTGAAAAGAGGGAGGTGTGCCAAATACCAAACATTTTGGCTGGGTTTCAGATACAGCTGCAGATGATGACACAACTGGTTTCTGTCTATCGATGTGCAGTGTAATTTTCTGATTGATTTTTCTTGTGAAAAAAATCCAGTTAAGTTTCTGAAAGGTGGGAGCCTAATATTTGTGTGCAGGAAAATGCACCTCTCCTGGAGCAATCATACTAGGCTGTATTAGGAGTTTGTGCCAATAATATCTAACAAATAGAATGTGAGTTGACGTGAGTGTTGGTTTCAAAGTAAAATTTAAAATACATGTTTTTTTAACTTTTATGAGATATGTTTATATACTTATTACCTAAATGTACGTGCTTTGTAAATTCACTTTATAGCCTCAAATGGCTTCTGCTTCTGAATAGGGAAACATAATTTTACTAATATTAAACTTATTCTTTTAGATTTTTGTGGCTCTAGTCAAAATTAATATATCACCTAGTCTGTTGTAGGTATTCTCTGTTTATTGAATAACTGCAAGGAGTGAAAAACTTGTTACTTAGAAGTAATAATATCCCTAGCATATATTTTAAAACATTTTCATCTCTGGAGCAATGATGCAGAATATTGCTGTTTTGCCAGACACCTTTACATCTGGTAGAGCACATCACATTTTCTTACCTCCCTCCTCCCATCTAGAAATACATCTTATTGTTTTTGTTTTCATTACAAGGGTAAAAATATTATTGAATCTACTTCAGGTAAATGTTAATAAATTTGGTAAGTTGTCTAGAGCTTTTATTATAAAAAAGTCATGATGATCTCTGTTCTAGT
Organism: Gopherus evgoodei; assembly: GCF_007399415.2. Classification (NCBI taxonomy): domain Eukaryota; kingdom Metazoa; phylum Chordata; order Testudines; family Testudinidae; genus Gopherus; species Gopherus evgoodei. The sequence continues at coordinate 46,744,652 of NC_044328.1, forward strand.
TAGTCAGCATAGTTATTCTGTGTGGCTTTGGCACAGAATGAATAGTTCACCTTAATAGTCTGTCTTGGAAATTATGTTATGGCAGTTCGATCTTAAATCATTCTGTTTTTGAAGAAAACAACACAGTAAATAAGTTTGCTGCTGACTGATGTGATCTTTTATTTGAGAGCATATTTAAATTGCAAACTTGACATTCTCTGCAAGCCAGGCACTCCTCTTTGCTGCATAGGTCAAAGATGGACAAAAAGTAGCAAAAATGGTATAGAGGGCTCAACATTAGTAGAAAGTAGGAAATGATACCTTTCCATCTCTTGGAAGTCACACAAGCCCTTCCATATGAAGGCTATGCTTTTGGGTTTCCAAGGGTTTAGTGCAAGTGTTTGGTGAAGTGGAGGCAGAAATGGCAAACACATACCAGATGTTGGCGTCGTTCTCAGCTGTTTTAGGCACATGGTAAATAGGCACACCATAAGAAGATGAATCAAATAGAATATTCTCTCTCTCTCTAGCTTTCCTGCCCTGTGGAGAGAGGTCTTGTGTATCCACAATACAGAGAAAATGGCAATATCAATTTTAAGCAATTATGTGTTGTCAGAGGAGAGGTAGAGACCAGAACATGTTAACAATATGAGAGCTCACTGCAGCTTTCTGAAATTAAGGGCCAGATTACCATCTGGTGTTTACTTCATTGACACCAATGGTACACACTAGTAGCATAGCTCCACTGATAACAATGGAGCTATGCTGATTTACATCAGCTGAAGACCCCAGCCCTTAATCTTTGCTGAGGAGAGATGGCCTTCTTTTGTGTATGAAGTATGGGTATGAGAAATAGTGAAATGTGGATTAGTGTTGATCTACTGTAAAATATCACAGGCCAAAAGCAGATTCATTCCAAAATTTAATACTTTTAAATGTTTTCCATGGGGTTTCAACTTTTCTTTGATGATAGTGGGCATGGGGAATATTTGGAACATTTGAACCCATTCAGATCTGCCTATTTGGATGGCATATAGCATAGGGCATGAAAGGAATTAATTAGTTATCTGATTTGTAGTACCACTGATAATTGTATTTGAAAAATCATAGAGAATTGGTAAGTACAGAAATGATAGAAAAAAGCAAGCAGTAGTGCTTTGGGGGAAAAAAGGAAATAAAAGTGACTGTGACAATCAGCATCTCTAAACAAATGGAAGAAATATTTACAGAAAAAATAACTAAATATCTAGAGGATAATGGAACCATGAGATATAAGCAGAATGGATTTATTAACAATAAATCTTGCCAGACAAACCTGATTGCTTTTTAGATAGAATTACAAAATTAATGGATGAAAGGAGTGCAGTAGATGCATTTTATATGGATTTTAGTAAAGCACTTGATGCTATCTCATCAAATCGTACTTGGAAACTTAATTAAAATTTCCTTGACTAGGAATAATGTAATGTGGACTGAAAATTGGCCAAAGGACCATAAACAAAGGGTTATGATAAGCAACAATGATATCAAGTTGGAAGGTAAGTGTATTTGGGGTTGAAGCTTGTTGAAATTGTTTTAACAACAGTTTTCTGCTGGAAAATACCATTTTGTTAAAATTAAAATGCTTCACGAGAACTTGTCAATTTCAATGAATCAAAGTCAAAATGATTCTTAGAATATCAGGGATGGAAGGAGGTCATCTAGGTCCAACCCCCTACTCAAAGCAGGACCAATCCCCAGACAGATTTTCACCCCCAGTTCCCTAAACAGCTCTCTCAAGGATTGAATTCACAACCCTGGGTTTAGCAGGCCAATGCTCAAACCACTGAGCTATCTCCTCTTGTTTCATCTCAATTGTTCGGACAACACTTGATCCCTTGAATGTTTGTGGAAAGCAAATTCAAAAGTATCAAAGCAAATTCACTAAACATTCAGTAAATGTCTATGGAAAATACTTTTTCTTTTGCCTTGTCCTTGGTTTTAAAGAAATCAACAAAAATTATCAGAAGCCTGAAAGGATTGTTTTACTGTATGTGGAAAGTTTAAAAGTGGCAAGTGTAGTCTGAGAGACAACTGAGGACTTGATAAGTGTCTGCAGATAATTGAAGGACGTTAACTTTAAGGAGGGAAAGGAATTATGTGGGGCTAAATCCTGGTCCTATTGCAGTAATTTGCAAAACTCTCTTTTGATATAATAATAGCTCAGATGAGAGCTAGTGTGAGAATGTCTACTTGAGCTAGTAATTACATCTCTGCTCATAGTGTAGGCATACACAAAGAGGATTACTGAGTCATAAGGATTGTCATAATTCATGCTCCCAGCACAGGTTTAGTGGCAGAGAGCAAAAAACCCCCAAAACCTTACTATGAGGGCTCCTTAGGGGACTTGGAGCATATTTACATAAACTGTCAGTTGTTCCAAACAGTACTGTTTCTGCCCACTGTGCAATGACTAAGTTTGATTTTCCCTATCCTTGAGCACGAGGTGGACTTTCTCATCATATGGTAGGCCAGTGTGAAGCCAATATAAGCAGCCTTCTGGAGCTTCTGTACCTGACAAAATAAAAGCCTGAGTCTCCATTGAAGTTAATGGCAAAACTCTTATTGACTTCACTGGAGCCAGAATTTTATCCAGAGTCTAATATAGGCTGGATAGGGCCAATGTGTGATTACATGTCATCCCCACTCTGTATGGAGAGTCTGAATGACTTTGGGATGAATAACAAGTATAAAGTGTTAAATCAGAAGACAAGGGCAAACGCTCTTCCCCCTTTTTTAATGATATAGTTAATGAATCTGTAGTCACAGATATTAAGATTATGATGTATTTATATTCTGATTGTGTGATTTTTCCATCTTTCAGTCAGTCATGATATAATATGTAATGATTTTTGTTCTTAAGCGCAATCCATTTTGTACAAAACAATACAAAAATTGTATTAGTGCCTATTGTTTATTCAGTGCACATTTCGTTGTTCTGCTTAAACTATTGATTTGTTTATTACATTTTATATAGCTGATGGCCCATAAAACAGCAAGAACAGCATTATTCTGATTAAAATCATATCCAACATGTCCACTCTGTTTTTGTTTTATTTTGTTTTTTATAGATTAGCTATTGCAAGAGAACAACTTTAAAATATGTGTTTTACACTTACACTTTAATTACATATTAGTTAGAGAGCGAGTCAAGAGGGAGTAATGGGATTGCAGTCTCAGAGCTTGGTGCTTAAAAAAGCTAAACTGAGAACAGTTCAAGTGCTCTCAAATCAGCAATTTAAGTGAAAGTAAAACTTGAAAACAGCCAGCTACCCACCAAGCTTTGCTGAGTTTGGTGACAGCACTGGTGAAGGAAGTAGCATTGCCTTTGAAGTTCAGTCATCTGCAAAGTGAATAAGGCAGATGAACTTTGCAGAAGCTCAGAGGTTTGCGCATTGGCCTGCTAAACCTAGGATTGTGAGTTCAATCCTTGAGGGGGCCATTTAGGGATCTGGGGCAAAAATCTGTCTGGTGATTGGCCCTGCTGGGGGCTGGACTAAATGATCTTCTGAGGTCCCTTCCAACCCTGGTATTCTATGTTTCTCTTCCAGTTCATCCTTTCTTCACGTGCATGCTCAGTCACAGGCTCATTTTGTTGTTCCGTGTGTGTGTGAGACTTTCTCACACACATGCTGTAAAATTGCCTCACCTTAATTGGTATATATTTTAAACAGATAGCTCTTTTTGCTCCTTTTTGAACCATTTCTAGCATGGAGAAATTGGTGGCTCATTGAATTATAAAGTGACAAAAAAGCAGGAAATATAGAAGTCTGGTTTTAAATCAGTGGTGCATATGAAACAGCAGATTCAAGTGCACATAAGGAGCTTTATTTCAGGTAACAAATATAAAATAAATATGTATTAATGCATCATTTTGTTCACAGAGACTGAACATTGAAGAATATTATTTATTAGTTCCTTTATATTCTAAAAATCAGTCAGATTTAGGGAGCAGGTGATACCTATGGGTAATATTGCTCTACTCTATTCTATGTGCTTATACTGCCCTCATCACCGTAGTATCTGAATGCCTCCAGCAGAGCATGAAGTGATGTGACTAATATCTGTCACATATGATTAATTCTCTCTCTTCTTCTGCTGAAGTGCGTATCAAACTCAGGGAAAGCAAGCATTTATTAGCGTGTATAGTAGGAGTGGATCCATGCTGCCTGAGAAACCTTCATGCATGTGTGTGGGAAGGAAGATGATAGTTCTTCACTGTCCTTGGTGCTTAGTTATTCTATGAGCTATAGGCACTCAGGACAGATGAAGTAGTTTACCCCCTGGTTAGCTTCTTGGAGCAAAATTTACAGTATCAACAGAGGCTGACTGGAAGGTTTTCTTGACCTATATTACAGCCTCACCATAGGCTTGGATAAAAATTCTTGATACTTCCATCTGCCTGTTTCAGTCTTTGTTTTCTACCATTGGCTCGCAAGTCTCTCTCTTCATGTGATGTGGGGTGTCAAAAAAAAAAACAGACAAGGAGATCTCTGTGGACAAAAGGGAGAGAGGGATGGACTTTCTGGGGGTCAGTGTGTTGATGGTTGAAGCTAGTATCCAATGATAAAGATTCACCAGAGGCTTGACTCCTTGTCTTGTAGGGTGGAGTGCTGCTGTTAATCTAGTCACATTCAGTAGAAACTGGCAAGCTGCAGTGAGATAGTTTTACTTGTTTTGTACACACTGATGTGTTACCCAGGTAAGAGTCATAGACATTTCTACCCATTTTGCTAAAAAGAAATATAATAGATTTCCTAGTGTTAGTCAAAATGAATGATGACGTGCCAAATTTACCTTTGGTATAGCTCTATTGACAGGAATCACAATTACCTAGCAGAAAAGTTGTAAGGGAATAATATAATTGATCTCTGAAGGAACACAACTATTTTTTCTAGTACTTGATTGGTTTTAAATAACTTTGGCTGTGAAATACTCTCTTAGACTTTTACAAAGTATGTTCTTGTCCTGTGAAGTTTATCCTTTTCCACATGCGAAACAGTTATATTTTTCTGTTCCTAGTGGAACACAATCCTATATAGTTCCTTGCTCCTTATTTGTTATTTGTGCTTTACCATCGTTATGGATGCTGTTATGAATTCGCCCAGCTCAAGGGAAATGCTTGTTGTAACTGAAGAGCCAACAAAGGAAGCACATGACCATAAAATATTCTATGTCAAATATGATGTTAAAATGTGTTAGTACCTGAATTCCAGATAATATAGAATCTTTCTGAATCTAGAGGTCATTCTCATACCAAATTATAAGAATGTTTATCAGGATTGTTGGGCCCAGAGGAAGCACAGTGACTTCTACAGGAAGGCCAGACATTCCTTTCTGACCTTTTGCATAGCAAGATGAGTATGGCTTGACTGATTCTTAGCTGCTGTTATGGTCTATAATGGCTGCTGCTCACTTGCATAGATTGAGTCAGCTTTCAGGCTGATCAAATTTATGCCCTGACAGCACTGATACCCTCAAATTGGGAAAGGGGGCAAAAACTTACTTGAAGATACTTTTGCATCTCCCATCCAGACTCACATTGTGCAGTCCTTGGCTGTGCCAGGGAATTGGGGTTTGGGGCTTGAGGCTTGCAGCTTTAAAGGTTGTGAGGATTTCTCCACCATACATGTGTTTATGATGGATCCTATATTAAACATAGTGTTCTTAACTTTCCTGTAGACTATGAAATGAAACTGGAAACAAGTGGGACCATGTAGCAGAGAAGAAATGATGCTAAGAGGATTTATTTTATTTGAAAGAAAATTTCATTGTTTTTTTTTATTGTATTTTTGTTTTACTGCTTTAGGAAAAGATCTATAATTTTTGCACTTAACCTTTTTGAATGTTTCTTCATATGCAAAGGTATATTAATGCAGTGCAAGTGAATGTAATATACTAGAAAAGTGATTACACTAGCACTAGTATAGTAGTGTGTGGCAAACAAAAAGTCAATTATTTTAAAAAACAATATATAATTACACTTACTGGTTGTCAGACATGACTGCAAAGGAATCCTGACTTCAAACCAAGAAGGGAAAACAACTTTTTGAAGTGAGACCTTTTTTAGAATTAATAAAGTGTCTACAAATTTTTATGATGCTACCTATACCTAAGCACATAAGAATGGTGATACTGAGTCAGACCAATGGTACATCAGGCCCAGTATCCTGTCTTCTGGCAGGGCCTGGTGCCAAATGCTTCAGACGGAATGAACAAAAAGGGCAATCCATCCCCTATTGTCCAGTCCCAGCATCTGGCAGTCAGAGGTTTAGGGACACCCAGAGTATAATATTGCTTCCCTGATCATCTTGGCTAATAGCCATTGATAGACCTGTCCTCCATGAACTTATCTAATTCTTTTTTTAAGCCAGTTATACTTTTGGCCTTTACAATTTCCCCTGACAAGAAGTTCCACAGGTTATGCAAGGTGTGAAGAAGTACTTCCTTTTGTTTGTTTTAAATCTGCTGCCTATTAATTTAATTGGTTCTTGGGTTATGTGAAGGGGTAAATAACACTTCCTTATTCACTGTCTTCACATGATTCCATTATTTTGTAGACCGCTATCATATCCTCCATTAGTTATCTCTTTTTTTATTCTCTCTTCATATGGAAGCTGTTCCAAATGCTAAACATTTTTGTTGCCCTTCTCTGTACTTTTTCCAGTTATAATATAACTTTTTTGAGATGGGGTGACCATAACTGCTTGCGGTATTCAAGGTATGGGCATACTGTGGATTTATATAGTGGCATTATGATATTTTCTGTCTTATTATCTATCTCTTTCCTAATGGTTCCTAACATTCTGTTAGCTTTTTTTACTCCAGCTGCACATTGAGCAGATGTTTTCAAAGAACTATCCGTGATGTTTTCATAGAACCTTTTTAGCGATTGTGCATTCTGTACAGTATATCTTATCTAAATGGCAGCCCTGTATAGTACACTGAGGATGAGACTGGAATGCAGGAATTACAACTCCAGTTATTCAGGGCCGGCTCTAGCCATTTCGCCGCCCCAAGCACGGCAGCACGCTGTGGGGGACACTCTGCCGCTCGCCGGTCCCGCCGCTCCAGTGGACCTCTCGCAGGTGTGCCTGCTGATGCTCCACCGGAGCCATGGGACCAGTGGACCCTCTGCAGGGACGCCTGCGGGAGGTCCACTGGAGCTGTCTGCCGCCCTCCCGGCAACCGGCAGAGCGCCCCCCGCGGCATGCTGCCCCAAGCACGCGCTTGGCTCGCTGGGTCCTGGAGCTGGCCCTGTAGTTATTACACTAACGCTTAGCATTGTTGCCAACTCTTGTGATTTGCAAGTCTTGTGATTTGGGGTGTTTTTCTTAATGTCTCAGATTAATTTTTTTTAAATATTAAGTTTCTAGATCTCATTGTGGAAGGAAGCTTGAAACTATGATCCTTAAAAACCCAAAGGCAAATGAAAAGAACCCAACAATTATTATTTTTTAAAAATCATGATTTTTAAACCAATCTCATTATTTTGGGAGCCTTATTGATGAATTTTGAATGACTAGACTGGCAAGACTGTTTATGTGACCTTGGACAAATTAATTAACTTTTGTTTAATTTTTTTAACTGTAAAATTATGGTAATAGCCGCTGGAAATGGAACATGATTAATTTACTCATCTTCTATAGAAATAACATCCCAGGAAGTTGGTAAATAGGATGAAATTGTTAATATTTTTACATCATGTGCAATACGTAAAGCACTGCGTAACTGTAAAATATTACTATATTCTAAAGGGTTATGTTTATTATGGGTATGTAAAGTGTTTCATAGGCCACATTTCATAGCCCAGCCCCTGGCCGGAGAAGCCAGGGTAGATGGTGGACAGATGCATATGAAACAAAGCCATTTTGTGGCAGTAGCTGCAGCCTAATGGGTGAAATAGCCAATGTGGGATCTTTTTTGACCTCCAGAGGCTGGGAATGGGAGGATCCATGTGGATGCAGATCCCAGAGCTCCATCTGTCCCCATGCCTAGCCTCCACATATGTGTGGTGCCATGCACAGCAGGAATGGGTGTGCCCCTTCTTCTCTCACATCCAGCCACACCTCTTGGGCAGTGGAACCATCTGGAGAACCACTCATGGAAGAGGGGGCTGCATTTGTCCTATACCAAATAGTAAAATAAACAAACTCTACTGGTATAAGACACCTTTATACTGATATAACCATGTCTGCACTAGGAGTTATTGACATAACTATTCTGGTAAAAATCAGCCTTCCCCCACACTGAAGTAGTTACATTAATACAAAAAACTTTGTGTAAATAGAACTCAATCCACTGTGTCTGTCAAACAGGGCATTCCACCTATTCACACCGTGCCAGATCAAGAGTAATGTTGTTTAACGTTTAGGAATCTGAAAGCAGGAAAAATGGGATGGCAACATAAACAGAAGCCTCTGAGAACTAATAAAACCAGCCACAAGCTAGCTAACTAAAACCTCATGCAATTTCAAGCTTCCCAATGCCATTGGGGACAAATGTTATCCCCAGCACTAATTCTGGAGAAAAATCTAGTGCTCAGTTGCCATTGTGCATTGGACCTTAATCAGGAAACGTTCATAAGATTTTTTATTTCTACCTTTTTCCCCCACCTCCTTTTTCTCATAGTCACAGAGTCCTTGTTCCAACATGTTCTTTGCCAAATTAACTTATCAAAATAATGCTTCTTGCATAGATTTCTTTCAGTTTAGCAGGGCAATATTTATTTCTATGCAATTTATTTTTATGAAAATGAATGCATACTTAAAATACTTTTTATTTCTTTAAGGTGGCTAATCTTGCTTGTTCACTGTCAACTAATGAAGATGGAATTAAAATTGTCCAAATGGCAGCTAATCGCATAGAGACTTTGTGCCCACAGGTATGACTTTTTCAATAAATTCTCATCACAAGGCACTGTGTGTAACCCATATAGAACATAAACCAATGTATACGCTCATTCACTCCTAAATAGTCAGGCTAAAACAGTAATTAGAAAGCAAAGGGTAATTCAAATTAAACTATTCAATTATTCTCTTTTTACTATTTGTAAGAGATTGAAACAAAAGAGTAGCTAATAATCTGTATAGACAGACAGCAATAAATAATTTGGAAAAGCACACTTTGCTAGAGAGAGTGCTAGAAATTAACCAGGTTGGATAAACTATGCCAATCCCAGAGCCTAATGGGGATTCTCTTTGCCCACTATAACAAACATATATTTTTATTTTTATTTGAAACTTTTATATACTTTGATTTTTTTAATTCTTAATGGGTTTGGGATCTATTGATTGTCTCTACCCAAAAAATTTTGGGCTTTTCTTTTGGGAGGATAAATGACAAGCAGCAGAACAACAAGTACATTTTCACCAGGAATATTAATGTAAAGGACCAAACTTGCATTTAGTATATTTAGTATATTTGAAGGATTCGGGGGAAGTACATTATTCTATTGAAGTAAACTGAAAGTAAAATTGATAAATTATATTTCCTCTATTAAAAGAACTATACAGGTTTCTATGAGTAGAATAGAAGTGCATTATCCTTGAGGCTGTGTTAATTCAAGATTAGATCTTTAAAGAATAGTACAGCTGATGCAACACATTTAAGGTTTTTCTCTTTTAACAAGTTTGAAAGATTACTGTAGTTGAAATAGGACAGTAAAGACCAAAGATTAATGGAATTTCTTGTTACAAGATTAAAGGATCTGTTCTTCTCTCAGTGCACATTTAGCATGCATTAGAAGCCTGGAATGCACATAAGGTTAGAAAAGAAAGACAGATGTCAATAATGCCATGCATGCTACAAACACAGCACTTTCAGTTCAATCACAGTAATGCACTGTGAATATTTTTGTAATTATTTACAGTTGAGTGTTGTTCAGCCCATTGTTTTTGCTTTCATTGATTATTATTGTTAACTTTGTATGTAGAATTTGTGATCAAGTATCTTTTTTCAGGTTGTATTTGTACTCAGAGTAAAAATGCATGTTTTTAATGCTTTATTATGTTTCGGGATGTATGTTCCTTTTCTAAGAGAGGGACATGGTCTGAGTGTCGCATCTGAAGCCAGGAACACCTGAGTTCTAATTCTGTCTCAGTACGAGTTGACAAGCCATTTAACCTGCCTATATTTCAATTTCCTATCAGTAAAATGGCAATAACATTTACCTCTCAGGGATGTTCTGAGTATGAATTATTAACGATTCTGGAGCACTTTCAATTAAAACAACAACATAAAATAAAATAAAACTGATGCACATATGCCAAATACTAATTATTAATAATTTATTAATACTGCAGAATTGATTCTTCTCTTATTAAAGCAACATTCCTAGTGAAAGCAATGGATATTTTACCCAAGTAAGGACTAAGACCAGCACAGTTAGGTCCATGGGTTTTAATAATGCCCCAGATCATTTATTATCAGGGAAAAAAACCCTCCAAAGGGGGAAAGAATGCTCTGAGAATCCCTGCAAGGGGCCTCCATGGGACGGAGGAGATCTGCATGCAGCGTGTCCTCTATATGCTTGAATGCCTGTGGGGGACAAAATTAGCTGTTGGATTGTTTTTACCGTTATGCCATGTAGGCATTTCTTTGTGTAAGCTATGTTATTTGATGGGAGCCATGGTAGTTGAATTGAAATCTGAAAAGGTTGAATTAAAAAAATCCTTAGGGCCCCAGAATGCAGCAGATTTGAACAGTAGCATTTTCTGTATTATATTGTGAAAAAATAGATGTAGAATTTACAGCCCTCAGAGGAAAAATCTTTATATTATTAGAATTCATAGATACAGACTCATATTACATAGGCTGTCCTGCACTGCAGCTACAATAAGTAGGAGTGTTTCTAAACTATGGTGGTAATACGGTTACTCAAACAGAGACTACAAATGGAGACTATTGCTCAAACATAAAAAATAAATTGTGGATCTACACCAGAAAAGATAGATAGCATTGCTGTTTACATAATTACAGTAGTTCCTGAATTATGTGCCTTCCATACACTTTATGTGGGGGATCTCTTTGAAGAATGTTTAATCTAGATAAATGTCATCATTAAGATAGCAATTAATTAAATAATAGCTGCAAATAAAAAGGAGCTACTTTTCTTGTTAGTGGTTTTGTTTTTGTACTAAATTATTTTACAAACACTTTCCAGGCTCAGTAAAAATCCAACATTGATAAAGTTTCTACATAGCACATGTAACTTTTCTCATATATAGTGAAAAACATGACATTGCAACATGTGGGAAATACTCCCCTTTTATTTTGCAGAGAGAGAAATTTGGCAGAAAATTTCCTAATCCATTGTCTGCCTTTTTCTGCCTCCGTATTTTACACTGTGTGTACAGTGATTCTCACTGCAAAGGTAGTTAGGTTTCTCTACAGGTGTTCCTCTCGGACAGACAGGGACCCTCTTACAGATGGAGACTAAACTATTCAGAAATGGGGGAAATGCAGAAAACTGAAGAAGTTAAAAGATTTGGATTTCCCAGAGAAAACAGTACTATATGCAAGTACTAAGCTGTTGGAGTGGGAAAAGTTTGGGTTCCCTTCCTTCTCGCTTCTTGAGGTTTCTTATTGCTCTCCCCTTCCCTTCCCCCACCCTGTGGGTAGATGAAACAAAGGATCTGTCCTGCATAATTGGCCATTAAGAGGAGTAGGACAGGAAAAATCATGAGAATTTAAGAGAACAAAGATCCAGCCTGTCTTCTATGGGAGAGTCAGATCCTCTTCTCTAAGGCCCTTGTGGTTCCTCCGCCTTTTCTTCTTGTTGCTCTCAGGGTATGTCTACACTGCAATTAAAAACCCATGGCTGACCCGTGCCAGCTGACTTGGGCTAAAGGGCTGTTCACTTGTGGTTTAGATGTTCAGGCTTGGACTCTAGGATCCTGCTAGGTGAAAGGGTACAAAACTTGGGCTGCAGCCAGACTCAGAATGCCACAATTAAACAACCCCTTAGCCCAAACTCTGTGATCCCAAGTCAGCAGGCATGGGTCAGTGTCAAGGTTTTTTCCCCACTTTGAACTTTAGGGTTCAAGAAGTGGGGACCTGCATGATCACTTTTAAGCTTAATTACTAGCTTAAATCCGGTATGCTGCCACCAGCCAGAAGTCTGTGTCTGTCACATCTTCTGTTCCCCCAAAACCTTCCCTGGGGAACCCAAGACCCAAACCCCTTGGGTTTTAAAACAAGGAGAAATTAACCATCCCCTCTCCTTTCCCCCCCCCAGACTTTCCCCTCCCTGGGTTGCCTTGGGAAGCTTCATACCGATCCAAACTCCTTGGATCTTAAAACAAAAAGGAATTAACCATTCCCTCTCCTTCCCCCCCCCCAATCCCTGGTGAGTTTAGACTCAATCCCTTGGATTCTAAAACAAGGAAAAATCAATCAGGTTCTTAAAAAGAAAGCTTTTAATTAAAGAAAGAAAAAGTAAAAATTATCTCTGTAAAATCAGGATGGAAAATGCTTTACAGGGTACTCAGATTCCTATAGACTAGAGGGACTCCCCTCCCCCTAGCCTGAGATTCAAAGTTATAGCAAACAGAGGTAAAAATCCTTCCAGCAAAAAGGCACATTTACAAGTTAAGAAAACAAACATAAGACTAATCCACCTTGCCTGGCTATTACTTACTATTTTGAAACATGAGAGACTGATTCAGAAAAATTTGGAGAACCTGGAATGATGTCCCATTCCCCTCAGTCCCGAGAGCGAACAACGAAGAACAACAAACAGCACAAACAAAGACTTCCTTCCACTAAGATTTGAAAGTATCTTGTGCCCCTATTGGTCCTCTGGTCAGGTGAAAGCCAGGTTTACTGAGCTTCTTAACCCTTTACAGGTAAAAGAGACAATAACCCTTAATCATCTGTTTATGACAGTCAGCCACGGGTGTTTAATTGTAGTGTAGACACACCCTCAGAAGTCGTGATCTACTGATAGAGCCCAAGAGCTGGCTCAAAAATCCCCATTATTTCCTTTCTGTCTTCTGCTTCCTCATTCATATTCTCAGTCTCTGCCCATGTGCAAAAAGTGAAAAACTGGAAGAAAGTTTAAATTCATATTTTTTCCAAACATTTTGTTTTTCATGGCAAAATGGGTAACATAGTTTTATGACTTTTACCATGGTTGATGCTCTGTTAAACATCCCCATCAGAGAACAGCTTCTTAATTCCAACACCCCAAGCTGGAGTAGGGAGAGAGAGACTTGACATTTTGTTCACATGCTTGTAAATATAACTTCTGTAAGTCTGTTCTTTTAGTCAGCTTATCCTTTCTCTGGATATATGGTGATAAATTAAGAAAAGCTGGCTGAGGAGGCTATATAAGGAGTTCACCTCTTTTGAGTGTGAAGTTTTCTTTAGTAGTTTAAATAATAATAATAATTATTATTATTATAATTAAATAGTAATAATGGAACACCTTCCTGGTAAAACAAAAACAAGTTTATATCCCTTGACTGGCCAAAAATGTACATAAGCTATTACTACCAGTCCATTCTTTCTTTGATTTGAACCTGGTGACAGGATATTTCTAGAACAGGTTTCTGAACTAATGCAGAAAGTTTGCAGAAAACACATTTACAGCAAAACAAAATTTCCTTTTCCAGAGATTGGTATTATCCGTGTAATATAGATAACATGGAAAGCAGAAAGATTATCTTAGAAAAAGTGAAAAACAATATTAAGTAGGGCAGGACACAGAAAATGCTATTTGTATTCATGCCTGATTTTGGGTCAGAGCCAGTGTTCACATTCAAGTATGAAGATTGGCTCTAAAGGCTGAGCATACTGAGAACAGTTTATTATCATTCCAAGAGAAATATCTTTTGTTTGTATTGGGCTGCACTGGGCAATTCTGTGCATGCAAAAAATAGAGCCAAGGACAATTATGTAAAAGATAAATGGTGAAATTCTAGTTTTCTATGAAGGACCTATGCAAGGGTGAATGTGTGGAGCAGGATTATTACATAGGTATTTTTTACAAGACCCACCCCCCTTGCCCAAAGAGACCTAAATGTATTGGGGGAAGAGAGACTTGTGTGACAGGGTATGCTGCAGGTGATACCTTACTGCTTACTTTTGAAAAAGAACAAATACACACCTGACTACACACACAACCAGCAAACATGCTACAGATTCCAGTGTACATGATAGCTGGCTGAGGACCAAGATATGTGCCCTAGCTGCCACTGATGCTATGTTATATTGACATGGAAGCTGGCTTCCTCTTAGTCTCCTGATCCCTAACTAGGGATTCTACTGCTTGTGAGGAGTGAGAAGCATTCATACCTCCATTCTCCTTCTCAACACACAGCCACATATCACAGGCTGGGCTTTGCCTCTAGGTATTTACAAAGCAAAGGGTAAACAGGGGATTTTCAAATGCACAAATGACAGTTATGCACGTAGTTCCCATTGACTTTCAATTACTCCTATTACTGTCAATGGTAGTTACACAGGCAACTGACATTTGTGCCTTTGAAAATCACTCCTGAGGTCTATGGATTTATTAATTTATTTTGTAGGGTGTAGTTGGAGTGGTCAGCAGGCTTATGATGAGCTAAGGAAAGAGAATGATTTATTTCCTTTGCCTCAGAAGCTGTTGTGGCCAAATGTGATACTGTTCTTGAAAATACAGAAGGCATAGAGCACTCGATACAGACACATCGGCAACATGAGGGCAGACACATGGATGGATTTAAGCAGCAGGCCACGATTTTATTTAACTTTAACACAGGGCGGAGACTGCTCCCCACCCATTGTTCATACTCTGCTATACCAAGCATTTAATAAGTTCCAATGTGGCTGTAAGCCTGGTAAGTTTCTGGATCTGTATTAATGTTCATTAATACAGTAATGGTAAGGATTTCAGCAATATGAACCGATGCAGAAGTTATGAGAAGTCCCAGCTAGCAGTGTGTATCTGCTAATGACAGACTGTATGCCAGTGGCATGGCTCCCCTCCAACTCTTTCCCCTGCCCCCCACTGACATGGAGTTCAAAATGGGGACTGGGACATGCAAACAATAAAGAACACCTTTAATGTGTATTTTTACTGGAAAGGCAAAGATTTTTGCTAGGGCCATTCCTGTTTCTTAAAACTAAAAAACCTTACATTGCCATGCCTCATTTAGATACGGAGCACATTCCTTCTTAAACCACTGTGGCTTGAAGGCACTCCTAGGAAGGCAAAATACTCCCTGGTCCTTGACCTATGGGAGGAAAAAATTCCCTCCTCCCCGCCATGAGCGATTGGTTAGACATGCAGCATCTGTCAGGCCAGATTTCCATTCCTAGTTCCAATTCAGTAGGGTGATGCAGCCAGAAGAGAGCTGAGAGGCTCCACATAATCCTCATTCCAGATTAAATCTCAAGATCTGGGGAATAAAACCTAGCACTCCTCTTGGGGAGCCAGTTTTGAATAGAACTGCAGAAATCTGACAAATCGGCACCCATCCCTCTGAAGTTGACCAAGAATCTATTGCGTATCCCTCTCAAGAAATGTCTCCTAATTAGCTCCTCACTGTCTGCTGGGACTATCCCCTTTCACAACCAGTCCCATTGAGTTTCCCCACCTATTGAGGCTATTGGGTAGCATTTCTATTACTGTACATTTAATGGGTTATTTCAGATGGAACCAACAAAGTGAAGGTCTGAGATGTGTAGAACAGGTTTAGTAGAAATCACAATGACTCCCAGCTGAAGTATAATGCTACATGAAGCACTGAGATGATATTTTGGCTTCAAATTTATGGGGGGAAAGTGTGTTGGAATTGATTGTCTAATGTGCTGTTAGTGTCTGTAATGTCTCTTTGTGTCTAGTGTTGCAAGTACTCCATGCTAGAATGTCCATTGAGTTCAATGCGAATTTTGTACCTGGACTACTCACAGTATCGGACCTTCCGATTGCATGTTAGGAGGAATTAAATATTGGCAGTATATTTCTCTTTGCACTAAGCTTCAAACTATTTTTATTGATACAGTAAAATTGAGCAATGTCTGTAAGTGCACCCTTTTTCTCCACAGTCTTCACACTAACCTGCCCCATCTATTGATTTTATTAATATTCAATATATGGATAACTCAGTATATTGAATATAATTTTGTGTGTCTTCTTCTCCCTCAGCAGCTCCCTCTACTAGATAGACGTTTACAATACATTTCAAGTATGTCCAAGTGGAGTTAGATATGGGCAAAACGAATCTTATTTAATAAGAGCCATCATAAGCCTTCGGTAAGCCCTTTGAACCAAACATTTTTTCAGGTTCAGAACAACTGGGTGGGTCTCTGCATTTCTTGATTCCAATTCCAGTCCTGGCCAGAAGCCTTGAAATCCTGTGAGATAAAGTATTCTGACTTAATTGGAAATGGGAGATACACGAAATCTCTTTGTAAATCCTGTTCCTGTGACATTTCCAACCAAGGCTCAGAATAAGGTTTGGATAAGCATCCAAAGTTTCAAGGGTTATCTGAATTGACTTAGAAACCTACACATCCATCAGAAGGAGACATAAGAAAGGCTGATGGGAGGTGTTTGGATCATGGCAACTGATCAATAGAGGGGAAAGATGGCTCCTGGCTAGAGCTGGGCAAATTTTTTTTGATAGATTTTTTGTGTGTGTTAAATGCAGATTTGACAACATTGAAACATTTCAGGAAGTGCGTGAACAAGTGCAAACAGTGAAACCCTGTACATGACAGAAACCCCCTATTGTGGCCAGGACCGGCTTTAGGATGTCCGGAACCTAATTCGAACAGTTTTAACGGGGCCCTGGCAGGGATGACTTAAAAACAACAACAACAACAACAACAAAAAACACATGTAAAAAAACATGTGGGACTTGTACTCACTGGGCGGTGCTCCAAGTCTTCGATGGCACTTCGGCAGCTGGTCCTTCACTTGCTCCAGGTCTTCGATGGCACTGAAGGATCCATTGCCAAAGTCCTGCTGAGGACCCAGAGCAAGCGAAGGACCCACTGCCAAAGTGCCATTGAAGACCCGGAGCTACACCAGGTGAATAAAAATTAAGAAGATGCCTCTAGCCAGGGAAGGGATTCTCACTGGGCACGGGGCCCAATTCAGAGGAATTGGTGGAATAGGCCTAAAGCCAGCCCTGATTGTGGCATGTCATCTTTCCATCCATTCTCCTTGTTCTTCTCTCCCCATTGACCAGGCTCATGGCACTTTGGAAAGAGGGTGGAGGTATCCACAGACGAGAAGGGTCAATATGGAGGGCTAAAGAGGGCGAGGTTGCCCTGCCCACTCCTGGGGCACAATTGTATGTGCCACCCAGCCATGGAGTCTTCCAAGCTGCTTCTGGACTGCAGCACAGGGTAGTGTGCAGAGGAGTCAGGTCATGGTATGAGTGATGCAGCAGAAACTGCTATCTTGTGGTCATTAGTGATATGAGCCACTCAAACAGCTGTTTCTGTTGAGCTCAGTTCTCCTCCCTTAGCTGCCATTCCTGTTCCAAGAACTGCAAAGCAAGTGCCTACTCCTGTGCTGAAACCCTGTCCTACTTCGGCATACCTTTCTTCTAGCCACAAGTCCTCCTCTCTTTGTTACTGGAATAGACTTATTGACCCTCTCCAGAAACTAATCTGGGAAATGCTTCCTTTTGGCAGAGGTGTAGCGAGCGCCCTCCGTACCCTCCGACCAGAGGGGGCCCCGCAAGGAAGGGGGCCCCTAAAAGTGGCAAAAAAATGTAAGGTATAACTAGGTAAGTGACATTTATTGACGCTATTGCACAATCCATGTCGGTTTTACTGACAAAACCGTGAAGTCATTATGATACATCATAATGCTATTGGCTACATCAGTTGTCTGTCAGTCAGTTTCGAATTTTAGTTGGACCCATTCAAAGAATGTGTATTTGCATTCATAATGGCGGTCGGCGGATAAATGTTATTAATTTAGTTGTTTATTTTTTATAGTTTCCAACACAGAAGCGTGCTTTGTGATGTCTAAGAGAATGTATAAGAGCGGAGCTAGTAAACGAAAGGCAGAAAAAGATGCCGAGAAGGAACTTGAGAAAATTCCAAAGTAGTCAACATATTTTGCGCTGCAATCCAACGTACAGGTACAGGCACATGAAACGGACAGTGCTAGCAGCAACGAATCATATCCAGAAGTATCCAGAAGTGCTTCAAGTGAGGTTGAAGGTGAAGCCAGTTGTTCTACCAAACAAACTGTGACAGATATTCCAGCTGCTGCCGGGAAAGAAGTATCTGAATCTGAACCACTGACTGATGATCCAGGAGATTGGCCGTCTATAATATTGGACAGGCAAGTGTGTGACATTGTTGCACGTGGCCCACCGCAGCAGAATGAAGGTTACGAATTTCCATTTAATGAGGAAAGACGGAGGTTCACGAGTACTCATTTCTATCGAACCATGGCAAATGGCAAGAAAATAAGACGTTCATGGTTAATGTATTCAGTTCAGAAAGATGCCATTTTTTGTTTTTGTTGTAAATTATTTGGCACTGGCGACATATCACTACATCGTGGAACATCTGCTTGGAAAGCACTGTCAAAAAGACTTCAGCAACATGAAACAGGCAAAGGTCATCAAGACTGTATGGTGAAATGGTTAGACCTTCGGTCAGGCATAGTAAGCTGTACATCTATTGACCAACTCGAATTGCAGGCTTTTCTGAAAGAAAGAGATTTCTGGAGAAATGTTGTCAAGAACTTATAGGCTCTATTAAATCCAATTGAGTTAAAAAAGAAAACTATAAATATCTCAAATCCAGGAAACTCTGGAGCTGGAATATGCAAGCTAAAAATGTGAGAAATGTCATAATTCTTCCATTTTAATGGGAATGGGTAGGTGTCTGCTTACTCAGGGGTTCTGTGGTTGGTTACCATTTTGACCTCTAATATGGATTGGCAGGAGTTATTAAGGTACATTCTTCAGCCCTAAGGAGTATACATATATAGAAGGGCAGACTCTTTAGGGCTTGATTCTAATTTAAGATACACAGGCATGCATTCGTGCATATCTAAACTTTGTGCTTATACATATATGCAACGGTGAAGATGGTGTCAATATTCGTGATGCGTTTGTTGGTTTTCTTAATGTTCATGATACAACTGGCGAGGGCTTATTGGAAGCGTTTCTTGAAAAGGCAAACAACTTAGGAATAGATATTGCTGACATGAGAGGCCAAGCTTATGATAACGGCGCAAATATGAGATGAAAGAATAAAGGAGTTCAACTCCGCATGCTAGAAATAAATGACCGTGCCTTGTATGTACCATGTGGAGCTCACACTTGGAATCTTGTGATTTCAGATGCGGCAAAGTCATCGAAATATGTCGTTGACTTTTTCGGTCTGATTAACAGAATATACGTTATCTTTTCTTCTTCACCTTCACGTTGGGATATACTTCAAGAACATATGCCAATATCTGTTAAAGGGTTATCGGACACTCGTTGGGAGTCGAGAATTGATGCTGTGAAGCCATTGCGTTATCACCTTGAAGAATTGTGCAATGCTTTGTCATCTTTGCGAGAATATGCGCTTGAAAAGAAAGATGGCAATACAGCAACAGAAGCTGGTGCACTTTTAGACCATGTTACTACGTGGCCTTTTGTTCTGACTGTGTACACGTGGTACGATATACTATTTCACATCAATAAAACCAGCAAATTAATTCAGTCACCAGATGTGTCAATTGACGTACTGCAGGCAGAAGTCAGTGCTACAATGAAGTTTTTGGAAGACTATCAAAATACAGGATATAACTCTGTGGTCACAAATGCACATGAAATAGCAGAGCATATGGGTATTGAGCAGGTGTTTCCAGAAACCAGGGTGCGACTTAAGAAGAGAATGTTTGATTACGAATGTGCTGATGATTCGAGTCGTCTTTCTGCCGAAGAAAAATTCAAATCACAGTTCTTTCTTGTTCTCACTGTTCAGGCCATATCTTCTGTTTCGTCGCGATTTGACCAACTCATGGAGTGGTATAAGTTGTTTGGATTTCTGTACAACGCTAACAGCCTGAAGCAGTGTCACAGAGAAAATGAACTGGAGAATCACAGCAAAAATTTTGACAGAAAAATGGGAGACATTGATGCCAACGAACATAATGGAATTGAATCGTTTTATTTATGTCATCGAGAAAGAGAGAGGACTTGTCACAGCAAACAATTTTTTAACGTACATATACAAGAACAGCCTTCAGGAGATATATCCGATCCGAATCTTTGCATTTGCATCAGAATTCTTCTGACCACACCAGTTACTGTCGCTGGTGCTGAAAAGAGCTTCAGCAGAATGAAACTGATCAAGAATATCCTGCGCTCAACCATGACAGATGACAGGCTTTCTGCGCTTACAGTTATCTCAATCGAAAACAAGATTGCCAGATCTCTGGACTATGACACATTGATAAACCAATTTGCGGAGAACAAGGCTCGAAAGAAGCACTTTGCATAAATACGGAATACATGTATACTGTAGGCCTATGTATACATAATATGAACCCTGTATATTGTATAAAATAAATACCGCATTCCAGTTTCTGCATTGTAAGGGGCCCCGGACATATGTTCGGAGGGGACCACGTTCTTTGTTGCTACGGCCCTGCCTCTTGGAATGGTCTATGGAGGTATTTTGGCCTAAGCTCCTGCTGCAGTGTGAGCAAGTTGAGGAGGTACTGAAGGTAGTAGAGGTTGAGGGGCCTGGAACAGAACAAGGGACACAGAGGGTTATTTCAAATAGTTCAGTGCAGAAACACAGAAAAAATCCTTGTGGAATTCTGAGGACATAAAGTGACCCTTTTACAAACTGGACTTCAGTGAATGGTAGAGGGTTGCTTCAGACCACAGAAGATTCTTGGATACAGCCTTGTTAATCACACCTAAAGAAATGGTAAGTTAAAAATGCAAAGCTGCTTTTTGATTTCAGAAAATTGCAAAACTACTTGGGTTTGGCAGTGGAGTAGGGCCAGGGTGTTAATGTCATCAGTGGCTGTGCTACAAAAGCCTTTTCTATGATTTCAGGCCTTCCACTTTTTGGAGGACATAACAATTCTTGTGGTGGCTGACTGGGAAAGGAAGATGATATTGAATACTGTCTCTGAATTTAAGGCCATAACTCTTCTAAAATCAGTCTCATTCTGTAATCGTCAATATTAAAATGCAGTCAGTAGTGAAAGCCTTAGTATTTGGCTCCAGGTTGTATAAACAATGTTGTTTATAGGCACATTGGCACTGCTGTCTGTTTCTATTTTTATATATGCCATTTCTTTTTACCTTTTGCTATTAATGAAAATAGCAGAATAAGTGGTGTATTCCCAGACAATATAATTATCATTCCTTAATGTCATTCTCTTTTCGTGTTTGTGAACCTCGTATGTTTTAACTATTGTTGACATTAGTTCCTCACTTTAGATGACTATTAAAACCAAGCCGCATACTTTGTATAAGTTGAAACTTCTGACTCTGCAATTTGTGAATCCTTTTAGTTGCCAGGGTGGCATAAAGGAGGAGCCTTGGGGCATGGCTACAGTTGCAAATTTAGAGCGCTGTCAGTTAAACCAAACTTTGTAGAGCACAGTAGGGAAAGCGCTGCAGTCTGTCCATACTGACAGCTGCAAGCGCACTGGCATGGCCACATTTGTGGCACTTGCAGCAGCCACAGAGAGCAGTGCATTGTGGTAGCTATCCCAGCATGCAAATGGCTGCAATGTGCTTTTCAAATAAGGGGAATGGGATGGAGTGTGACAGGAAATGTGTTGTGTGTATGTGGGAGGAGAAAGAGTGGGTTTTGGGGGGGGCTGAGAGCATATCAGCATGCTGTCTTGTAAGTTCAGACAGCAGCAGTTTCCCCCTTCCCCCTTGCCTGCCTCTCTCACAATGGTCTGCTTTGATATCCACATTCCTGCAGAGATTCCAAAACAATGACAAGAGTGACCACTTGACTTACGGGGATTATAGGATGTTTCTGAAGGCCGATTAGAGCACAGTAATGCAACACCTCATTCACACTGACACCTGGCGTTTCACCTGAGGCACACCAAGTGTTATGCTTCTCGCCGAGGTGGATTACCAGGAGCGCTCTAGCCCTGGAGTCAGAGTATTCCAAGTGCCTTGCTAATGTGGACAGGCCATGAGTTAGGGTGCCCAGGGCTGCTTTAATGCACTCTAACTCTCAAATGTAGCCAAGCCCTTAGTCTAACCAAGAATCAGGACCATAGTAGCTAAGGCTTTACAGGCAGTGACGGTATATACATATACCCTATTTTTCTGTAATGTATATGTCATATGGGACTGTATCATGGTGTTGTATGGAGGGATAGCTCAGTGGTTTGAGCATTGGCCTGCTAAACACAGGGTTATGAGTTCAGTCCTTGAGGGGGCCATTTAGGGAACTGGGGTAAAAAAATCTGTCTGGGCATTGGTCCTGCTTTGAGCAGGGGGTTGGACTAGATGACCTCCTGAGGTCCCTTCTGATTCTATGATATACACTTTTTATGGTGATATATCTTGATTTTAATAAGGTTTTGGATGCAATCCCATATGACATTCTCATAAGAAAACTAGGGAAATGTGGCCTAGATTAAATTAATATAAGATGGGTGCACGGCTGGTTGAAAGATGGTATGCAGTATAGTTATCAATGGTTCACTGTCAAACTGGTGGGACATTTATAGTGAAGTCCTGCAGGGATTGGTTCTGCATCCAGTGCTAGACAAGTATTTTCATTAATGACTTGGATATTGGAGAAGAGATATGCTCATAAAATTTGCAGATGATACCAACCTGGAGTGGGTTGGGAGGGCTGCAAGCACTTTGGAGGGCAGCATTAGAATTAAAAAATAACTTGAGAAATTGGAGACTTGGATTGAAATCAGTAAGATAAAGTTCAATAAAGACAAGTGCAAAGTACTAATGTTCAAAGGAAAAATCAAATGCACAAATACAAAATTGGGAATAACTGGCTAGGCAGTATTATTGCTATAAAGGAACTGAGAGTTATAATGGATCACAAATTGAAATGAACCAGCAACATGATACAGTTGTGAAAAAGACAACTATCACTCTAGGATGTATTAAGCAGAGTAAGACAGGAGGTAATTGGATATAGATGAACTGGAGAGAGTCCAAAGGAGAACGACTAAAATTATCAAAGGTTTAGAAAACATAACGTGAGGAAAGATTTAAAAAACTGTGTGTTTAGTCTTGAGAAAATAAGACTGAGAGGGGAATCTGATAAGTCTTCCAATACATTAAGGGTTATTATAAAGTGCACAGTAATCATTTGTTCTCCTGTCCACTGAAGATAGGACAAGAAGTGATCGTCCTAAGCTTCAGCAAGAGAGATTAAAGTTAGGTATAATTTCTAACTTTAAAAATAGTTAAGCTTTGGAATAGTCTTCCAAAGAAGTTTGTAGAATCCCCGCCATTGGAGGTTTTAAGAACAGGGATGGTCTAGATATTCTTTGTCCTGCTTCAGTGGAGAATGCTGGACTAGACCTCCTTTTGAAGTCCCTTCCAGCCCTACATTGCTAAGATTCTTTGATTCTATTGCACTCATTTGGGATGACCAGCATAACTCAGTTGTGGTTTTGTCACTAAAATGATCATCCAAAATGCACGCTGATAATATCTTTATACCACAGCACCCTCTTTCTCTATAACATATGTGGACAGTGAGGGAGAATGGCAGGAACTGCCAGTGATTCTGGGGCAGGTTTGATATCGTAAGCTTTCTGCCTCCCCTGCAGCCCCCCCTTCCTTTGAACACTAAGACCTTTTCTACGCTACCAGTGGTGTGTAGGGTATGTGTAGATACAAGTGGCAGTGAAATGCTTTTGTGGGGAGAGGCAGCAGAAAAGGGGCTGGCAGCTCCCTATTGCCTGAGCCTTTCAGAGCAGCAAAGAAAGATTTTGTCAGGGGAGTGCTGCCAGAGTCTTTCCTCTCTGCCTCTCCCCTTCCAGAGTCTTTCCCCGTTGGTGGAGCCTTTCACTTAAGTGGGAAAGGCTCTGGCAGCAGGAAAGTACAATGCTGGAAATAGCAATGTAGACGTGGGAGGTACAGCTTGGGTATGTAGAGAGCCTTCCAGAATATATACCTTTGTCATGGTATATTTCCCCAATCTGAACCTTAGAGTCCAAAAGTTGGGGTACCAGCATGAATTCCTCTAAGCTTAATTACCAGCTTAGATTCTGTAGTGCTGCCACCAACCAGGACTTGGAGTGCCTGGTAAACTCTGGTCCCCCCAAAACCTTCCCAGCCCCCCAAGACCCAAACCCCTTGAGTCTTACAACAAAGGGAAATAAACCATTCCCCCTCCCTCCTTTCTCCTTTCTTCCTCTCAGATCTTTCCCACCTTGGGTACACTAGGAGATCACCGTGATTCAAACTCCTTGAATCACAACACAGAGAAATCAGGTTGGTTCCCCCCCCTTCTCTCCCCCTCCCAAGCGTCCCCTCCCTGGGTTATCCTGGAGAGATAGACAGATTCAAGCTCCGTGAATCTAAACAAAGGGATTCCCCTTTTCCTCCTCCTTCTCAGGCTTTCCCTCCCTGGGCTATCCTGGAGAGATAGTCAGATTCAAGCTCCATGAATCTAAAACAAAGGGATTCCACCCTTCTCCCCTCCCTTCTCCTTCCCTGTTAAGTACAGACTCAATTCCCTTGAGACTCAACAAGGGGAAAAAATCAAACAGGTCTTAAAAAGCAAAACTTTTAATAAAAAGAAAGAAAAAAAAGTAAAAGTTGTCTCTGTAATTTAGATGGTAAAAGTTACAGGGTCTTTCAGCTTATAGACACTAGAGAGAAGTCCCCCCCCCAGCAAAATACAATTTAAAATACTTCCAGCAAACAACACATTTGCAAATACAGAAAACAATCAAAAGACTATAACCACCTTTCTACTGAATACTCACTATTCTGAATATATAAGAGACGGTAGCAGGGAGATTGGCAAGAAACCTGGTTGCAGGTCTAGTCCTTTTCAGGACCCAGAGTGAACAAAGCAAAACCCAAAAAACACAAACAAAGGCTTCCCTCCACCGAGATTTGAAAGTATCTTGTTTCCTGATTGGTCCTCTGGTCAGGTGTTTTTGGTTCCCTGTTTGTTAACCTTTATAGGTAAAAGAGACATTATCCCTTAACTATCTGTTTATGACAACCTTAGGTTTCAAGTGGGTAGGGTATTCTACTGTAATCTACTTCCCTAAGCCTTGGCTCACCATTTACACTGCTATTTATACACGTGCTAATTCGGTGTACAGCTGAAGATCTATGCTACTAACATGGGCACCATTTCAATTGCTTTTTTGTTATCATTCATCCCTAAATCTGTAATGTGGGTTCAGCAGGGACAGGTGGAAGGACACAATAGATAGCAATGGAGTGAGCTGGTAGCCTGTGGCAACAAGACAGATGAGATGTGGTTGGGAAAGGGGGTATTAAAAAAGAATCCAAAACAAACATTCTGAACCTATCAGAGGGAAAGCTGTGTTAGTCTGGATCTGTAAAACGTAACAAAGAGTCCTGTGGCACTTTGTAGACTAACAGATGTATTGGAGCATAAGTTTTCATGGGTGAATACTCACTTCGTCAGACACAACCTAGTAAGATGGCTGCTGAACTCCACCCTAGGCATTTATTGATGTATTTTATTCCATCCCACATCCTTTATCTGTTTGGATTGTAAGCTCTGAAGGCAAGGATCATGTATTCTCTATAGCAGTGATGGGCAACCTGCAGCCCGCAGGCTACACGTGGCCTGTCAGGGTAATCCACTGGCGGGCCGCGAGACAGTTTATTTACATTGACCACAGCTGCCCACAGCTCCCAGTGGCCTTAGTTCCCTGTTCCTGGCCAATGGGAGCTGTGGGAAGCAGTGGCCAGCACGTCCCTGCGGCCTGCACCTCTTCCTGCAGCTCCCATTGGCCAGGAACGGTGAACCACGGCCACTGGGAGCTGTGAGTGGCTGTGCCTGTGGACAGTCAATGTAAACAAACTGGCTTGCAGCCCGCCAGTGGATTAGCCTGATGGGCCACATATTGCCCACCACTGCTCTATAGTCTTATAAATAGCATGGCCATCCCAAACTAAAATCATTATACTATTGCACTCTAGCAGATGTTCTCTATATACCTCACTCAAACTTTACAAGTAAATACACTTGAAAAGTATTTTATGGAAGGGGCCCCTGAAATTACTTTGTCCCAGGCCCCTGAATCCTCTGGGCAGCCCTGCCTGTTTACGGTATATTGATACTCAAAAATAATATGGCAGAATGAGTTATCGCTTCCAGCCATTACCTTATTGGAAATTTAGCTAGCTAATCTTTTTATTTGTCATGCTCCAGAAATTTATAATTTGAAAGTTACTGCTGATAATTCAGGTATATTTCTGATGATGCCACTTATCTTGGTCCTCTTCCCATTTTGGCTGGGAAAATGCAAAGTGAAGTTTAAACTAAAGTGTGCCATTACTGTAGTCACACTAAGTTGGCATTAGCCTCTGTTACCAGTGAGATGTTTAAAAAAGGAAGAATATATGTACTGCCAGCAAGGCTTGATCCATGTCTCAAGGGCAGAATTATCACCCAGGCAGAGACAGATTACTGGGAGGGATATTCTTATAAAGAATTAGGTTCTCGATAGTGTTATGCATACATCTGACATTCAGATTCATGTTCAGGGGTCTGGTATTCAGATTTATTCCATATAAATCGTAAGGTATATAAATAATTAGTACTATTTCAAAAGTCATTCTCTTTCATATTCATCATTTTATGAGATTGTACCAGCAGTAACGTACTATGCTAATGTGCCTGTATCAGTTTGACTGCAGATAAATATATGGTATGGATTGAGTTGGCCTTTTCTCTTAAATTCAGAATGTGAATTATGTGTGTACATGATCTATATATGCATCAGTGGACAAGTCTGTGGGGTGAGTTTCAGGGAAGATCCTTCAATATATGAGTAACAGATTCTTTTTACAAGCTCTGGCAGACAATGTATTTTCCCTTACTTTAACACTGTCCAAGTGGACTCAATTTATGTTTTTAGTGCTATTTATAGAAGGAAATGCAGTCTCTTCTGTTGAAAGTGTTTGACTTTTTGTATAAAATACTTGAATAGTCATTGGAACTGGAGGAATAGAACTCAGGCTTACTTTTTTTCCCTTTTTCTTGTACAGAATGAGAGAGTAAATAGGAGTGCCCACCTTGACTTCTCTATATCACTCGTTATTGTATATAATGCATATCTTTTTCTCCTCCTCTCTAAACTATATAGTCCTTTTTATTAATCTGTCTTCAGTGGCATTCTTTCCAGATCTCTGACCATTTTTATTGCTCTTCATCTGACCTTTTTAAATTTCGCTATGTCCTTTTATGTGATATGCTGACCAGAATTAGAACATAGTATTCCGGGTGACGGAATACCAATGGTTATATAATGGTGGTATAATACTTTCTGTGCTCTTCTTAATCTCTTTCTTAATACAACCTAACATCTGTTTTTAAACCACCTATGTGCATTCAAAGGATGTTTCCATTGAGCTTGTCCAACCTGATGCCTAAACCTTTTTCTAGAGACGTGACTATCGATATTGAAAGTATGAGTAATTCTCCAACCTCTGTCTCACATATTTGTATATGTTTTCCCCACCTCTTCATTCTGTGACATTAAAACTGAATCTGATCCACAGCACATTACTTAGTCCAAACCTCAGCTGCTATTCTTACGTTATTTCCTCATATTTTAAACATTCAGTCCAGCTTCTTTCTGATGCCAAGTAATTGGATTTTCCCCTCAGTAATGTGTTGGCACAGTCACTAAATATCTGTGCTGATCAGGTATTTTAGCCCTAATTCCCATGTCTCTCCCTCAAAGGATGTGCTATAGAGTATATTATGCCTACTCAAGTAAATTGTGCATCAGTGTTTTATGAAACCATGTTGTTGCATGAATTTATGAAAACAGATATAATTATAACATTAGTGATAAAGCTAATGTGTACCAATTATTAAACTATTAGATCTTATACTTTGCCAATAAGTGTTGTTATTCTTACTTATTAGTTACAAGCAAAACCCTCTCCATCTCCTTTCCAGTTAATAGTTGGAGGCAGATGCTTTACCTGAAGCTATGTTCTGTAGTCAACCCTGATAGTCAATCATCATTTATATTATGGTCAAATTATGCCCTTGACATTTGCTTATTCAGGAATAATGCATATAATTAGGGGATTTTACTGTGATTGCATTTTTATTTCATGTGCTTCTATTTGCCTGAAATAAAAACAAACATAACAATGGTTGTTTCCCAGAGATGTGAAAATATTTCAAACTAATGGAAAGAATTACACTAGTTATGCCATTTAGAGGAACAGCTTTTGCATATTTGGTTAAAACAGACACTGGTTCACCTGTGAACATAACTGATGTGTTGTTTTTGAATGGGGTTTGTGTCAAGCGGGCTTTTCATATTGTATACAAGAAGCAATGAGGCTTTCATTCATTTAGTGTCCTTGTCCAGAAGTTATGCATTTCTGAATAGTGGGCTTGTGATTATGGTGTATGTACCCTGCCATCAGTCAGGAGAGGAAAGACTTAATAAGCTTCCTTGGAAAGGAGGGAAAGTACCTGCCAAACCCAAGCTGTTAATCCCATGGAAGGGGCTGACAGATATCCTTTGTTAAGGAAATAGTCCCTTAAAAGGAAGAGTTTGGGCAATGGGTGAAGCCTTTGCTCCCAGGGAAGAATGTACTCTGGTCTGAGACAATTCTACTTACAGAGCTCAGGAATTTACTTGCATTTTACCATTTGTTAGTGAGCCCAACTCATCTCCTGCAGAGCCAAAGGGGCATGTAAATGCAATACCTCTTGTGATTGTGAATCCAAGAACAAAAATGTCCCCCAAAATGGCAGCACTGTGTTTGACTCTAAACTGTTCTAGTGTAGACTAATGAGAGCTCACCTCCTTAGAATATACTATATAAACTAATGGAAGTGGGAAAAGGTCACCAAGAGACCTTTTTCAACCAATCCATAGCCAATGACTTTTTCCAAAGGGGAGGGGGAGAAAAGGGATGTTGAGAGGCAACACTGAAGTTTGGGAAAGAGACAGGGAGGAAAACAAAGGGCACAAACAGAGCTCTTGGCTCATCATGCAAGCCTCATTTCCTGCTGCTGACCCAAGGTATCGAAGGCCCCAAGCACCACCTTTTAGGATTTCAGGGAAAGTGACAGGCCAAGAGAAGAGAGACTCATATCAGTGCAGGAGGACTGCCAGTTTCTGCCCACCACCAAGTCCCAGCCCCAGCCAGAAGCACAGAATCTATGAGTGGATTTGGGTACCCACTAGACACACTTTAGAGTAGAATTGACAGCTTCCTTCTTCTGTAGAGGGTCCATAGGTCCTTAGAGACCTCTGCTCCATTGTTGCTTTGTGCATCCTCCTACATCATTACCTCTGAGGTAATGAGACCCACTGTCTATAAGCCAGCATGTATTTGTGCCCATTAGACTGAGGGTCTTGGCAAATGAGCACTAGATGACACTAATGTCTGATGTAAGTTAGTTCTTGAGTAAGAGAAATTAATTCATTATGATATTGGGGAAGGCAGGACTGTAAGGGCAAGTCTTCACTAGAGTGCTACATCAATGCAGCTGCACCGATCCAGTTGTGCCACTGTAGCACATCAGGTTTAAATGTGTCTTCGTTGTCTTTGCCTGATGACAAGCAAACACACATTCCTTTGCAGATTGGGTTTATGCATTGCTTTCCAAACACATTTTAACAGGATAATTTTAGTACATATTCAGAACTCTCTGTGCACGCTCTGTCCATACACTTACAAGAATATTAATAATCAATAAGTTATTAGTTTTCCAATTATACCCTATGAGATATATTTTAGATACAAATTATGAAAACAGTGTGTCAGGCCTGACAAGAGCTGCTGATGCAGAGTACTGAACCACAAATGGGCCTCTGTATCGCAATCTTCATAACTATAAGGGCTAGCAACATTTTAAAAAACTATTAAATTCTGCTGAAACCAGTTAGGGTATCCAGAGAAGTACTAATATGACTGTGACCCAAGGCAAACTCTATATGCACATGTTACACACTGCTTCAGTATTTGTACAAAAATGCCTTGTGAGGTATCACATGAAAGCTAATAACTCACTGGTTATTAATATAGTTGTACAATGCATATGTTAATCTTATAGGTGACGTTATTAATTCCCTCTGTATGTTGTTGCTAGAATATGTTTAAGACCAGAAAGCCTAGCCTAGGTAAAGGTATAAACAGGTCTATCCTAGAAAAAGGAATGTGGATTTACCTCAATGTACTTATTAATAGTAAACAAAACTATTAAGCTAAATGAGTAGAAGTTATCTTGCACCCCAGAGAAACACTAGAGACTGAATCCCCAGGAGACTTTCCTTACTTGCAAGACAAAGCAATCCCATTGGGGACATAAGGAACAGAGTCAGAAACTCCACTTTATCCTTCACCTTAGGAGACAAAGGAACCAAGTGATTTGGTCTCTGTGATGGATCCTGGCCAGGCTGACTAGTAAAAAGCTGGAAAATGTGAGATTGTGAGTAAAAGAAATAATCTTGAACAAGACTCAAGACTCTTGCATCTAACTAAGTGGGTATTCACCCACGAAAGCTCATGCTTCAATACGTCTGTTAGTCTATAAGGTGCCACAGGACTCTTTGCTGCTCTTTGCTGTATCTTGCTAGATTTAAGTTTTATGGTTTTAGATGTTTTCACTTTTATTGCTTGTAACCCTCTCAACCTTTATCTCTTTTTCTTGTTATCACTTAATCCATGGTCTTTTGTTAGTAAAGTTGTTTTATTTTTATTTATTATCATTTACTATAATTAACTCAATGCTGTATTTGAAGTGAAGGGTGTATTTACCTCTATTAAATTAATAAACTGTGAGGAGATGATTATATAAAAGAGCAACAAAGTTAATATCTACTGTGAATGCAGAGTGGTAGAGGCTGTGCATTGTAGAGAAACATCTCCAGGGAGCTCAAGGACTGGAGTTCACTGATTGTGACATGCTAGGTGAGATCTGGGCCAGGAGAGCCTTGAGAAGTTTGTTGGTGAGAAAGAATGACTGGTCTGGCAGTAAGCTGACATCTAATTGCCAGTAATTTTCACTTTTTTCTGAGGCAGAGAGGTAATATGATGGTTCACAGCTCTGAGTATCCCCAATAGCATGTTAATAGCTTGACAAACTGCCTTGATTTGAACTCTAGGCGCTGTTGTATTAATTTAGATGGTCTATAGGGGCCCAGAGATATCAGTGTAACCCATTTGCTGTCCAACAAGATTCCGGCATACAGAGATTGCTTAGTATTATGGCAAGCATACCATTAAAATCTTTTACATCTTTTTAATAAAGATACAGAAAAACAGTAAAGCATTTGAAATGTAAAGTATTAAATAAGGTTTTCATTTAACAACATCCTTTGTTCCCCTTCTCTTTAGCTGGAGAAAGTTTTGAGAAGGAATACCTCCTTGTCTGATGGTCTTGTAGATGTTATAAAAGATGGTAACACAACGGGTGTGTGGGGGGGTGTGGTAAAAGAAGTTAGTTGAAATGGCTGGAGATATTGTTGCTATTGTTAATTCTAAAGTCCAATCCCATTGCCTACAAAGACTCAACAAGACAGACACACACAAGGGGAGAGAAAAGAACAGCAAAGTTAGAAAATGCAACTTCTGTCTCTGGCATTGACTCTGACTTGCAACCTCACTGCTAGAAAAACACAGCACTTTGTCATATCAGCCACTCTGAGTCTTGGCAAACTTGTACCAGCACTGGGCTGTTCAGGACATTGCTTTTAGCTGCCTTTTATATTTGGTCCCAGCAGAGAACAAGATGGACACAGAAGGAACCGATTTAAGCACAGCTCTCTGCTGCGGAGATTTATTGTTCTGGCAGCAAAACTGAAACAAAACCAAAGTGAGGATTTTCACTGGGAGAGGGCAGTACAGAGCAACCAAACATTTAAAGTGACAGGACAACACATTCCTCCATCCTCCTTTAAAATACTTTCCAAACATATATACATTATCATTTACATGGCTAACATAAAACACTGTATAACCTAACTAAATGTTGTAGGTGGACTGCAGCAGACTCATAAATAGCAAGGGATTATGCTGCCCTGGAATAGCAACTCACAAAACAATTTACCAGTTCAGGCAAACCACTGGCTTTTGACCTCTGCTGGAATAATGTGGTGATGATGGTGTGGCAGTGTCCTGAACAACAGGAAAAAATGGTGATAAGGAATCAGCTGGGTCTGGTACCCAAGTTTCTACCACCAAGTCATCAAAATTAGGAGTTGTAACAGAATGAGGTTTGATTAGAGGAACAGAAAATCCTACTGGAACATCCCTGCACTCTAGTACTTGTCAAGGCTGCAACCGATACATATGCTATTTCCATAAAGTACCGTTGGATAGTTTCACCATGAACGAAACAGCTGCGATGCATTTTACAAGTTCTCCAGGTACCAGTTTTACTCCACAACTGTAGTTACAAGTCCACACAAAGTCTTCTACTTGAAAAGAATAATGACAGGTTTCATGTAAATGTAAATACATGGGAAGGAAAGGAATTATTTTAAGCTCAGTACCAATCTGGACACAAGAACAAATGGATATAAACTGGCTATCAAGAAGTTTAGACTTGAAATTAGACAATCAGAGGAGTGAAGTTATGGAACAGCCTTCCAAGGAGAGTAGTGGGGGCAAAAGATATATCTGGCTTCAAGACTAA
This sequence comes from Gopherus evgoodei, assembly GCF_007399415.2. Taxonomy (NCBI): domain Eukaryota; kingdom Metazoa; phylum Chordata; order Testudines; family Testudinidae; genus Gopherus; species Gopherus evgoodei. The sequence goes on from NC_044328.1 coordinate 46,777,481, forward strand.
GCTTGATAAGTTTATGGAGGGGATGATATGATGGGATAGCCTAATTCTGGCAATTAATTCGTCTTTGAGTACTAGTGGTAAATGTGCCCAATGGCTTGTGATGGAACGTTAGATGGGATGGGATCTGAGTTACTACAGAGAATTCTTTCCTGGGTGTCTGGCTGGTGAGTCTTGCTCACATGCTCAGGGTTTAGCTGATCACCATATTTGGGGTTGGGAAGGAATTTTCCTCCAGGGCAGATTGGCAGAAGCCCTGAGGGGTTTTCACCTTCCTCTGCAGCATGGGGCCCGGGTCACTTGCTGGAAGATTCTCTGCACCTTGAAGTCTTTAAACCATGATTTGAGGACTTCAATTGCTCAGACACAGGTTTGATACAGGAGTGGGTGGGTGAGAATCTGTGGCCTGCATTGTGCAGGAGGTCAGACTAGATGATCATATTGGTTCTTTCTGACCTTAAAGTCTATGATTCTATGATTCTATGTCAATCAATGTGCATAGCTTGGGATTTGGCTACATGTGACGCAAAATCAGAATGTAGCAGGCCCAGCAGGTACGCAAGATTGCTTCAAGAAAAGAGGTGAAGCTGAAAGTAGCATGTGGTGTATTCCTGTAGACCAAAAAGGCATTTTTCCAATTTGTACTGATGACTTAAAATAAACTGGTTAGCTCTTAAGGCTGCTTAAGTGTATGTACAAAGTCTGTTTGTAGCAGGATGATATAGAGCAGAGAATATGAGCTGAATTCCTTTTGAAGCTAGGAACATCTGAAATCCCACTGAATAGAACTGAGATCCATTGACACTCATCAACTGTAATGGTAAACCAAATTGACTAAACAAGGTACAAAGATGTCCAATAGTCTTGGTAGCTGTGGTAAAAGTCATTCTAAAAACTTTTGGCCATTTTGAATGGGCATTGCCTATGACCAAAACATACACCTTCTTATGGCATGGGAAGTATATGACTTGAATATATGTCCAAGGAGTCGGAGGCCATAATCAAACATGTAGATGAGCTGGGCCAGGATCATGCTGAATTTGCTGACACATAGTACAGCACTTTGTCTTCCTCTCAATGTCTTTGTTGAACCCCAGCTACCAGGTATGACTTGAGGTGATGGCCTTCATCTGTACGGTGCCAAAAATACCTTCATGCAGAGTATCCAAAACCAGAGATTGAAGTGATTTGGAATGATGACTTGCATTCCCCATAAAATGCAACCTTGAGCCACAGATAATTCACATTAATGTGACATGAACTATATGAACTGGGGATTCTTATGATATGATGTACTATGTAGTACTTTTCCCAACAGAAGAGAGAGCACATTATCCTCAACAGTTTCTTCATTGATATCTGTGCTGGTGGTGGGTAACCTATCCATCAAATTGAGATAACACTTTGAAGTTTCTTTGGGTTGGTGGGTGCTTGGGCATGGCAGGAGTGACAGTCCATCAGCATTGCCGTGTTGAGTCCCTTTATGGAATTGAATCGTATAGTCAGAGCCTCAATGTTCACCTGTATTTCAGTCCAAAACCTAAAATTAATGGGTGGTGATCCACCAACAAGGTAAGATGTCTACAATACATACAGACAGGTTCAGAACTTCCAAATTCTGAATATAATGCTGCGAGCTTCTTGCTCTATTTTTGTATAGTTCTACTCAGAGGTGATGAGTGTTTTTAAAATGAAGGCAATTGGTTACTCTCTGCCATCAAGAAAAATGTCAGAAAGAACTGAATCCACTTCCTATAGTGAAACAGCACAAGTCAAAAAAGTTACAATTGTAGTGAGGCATCAAATTGTTGGCTGAGGTCAACAGGGTTTTTTTGCTTCCCCAAATGTGCACACACACACTGTTTAGTCAATTTCCATTTTTACTTTGCTTGTAACAGTTCATGTAAAGGTGCCAATACTGTTGCCATATTAGTTCAAAATTTACCATAGTGATAAAGTAGCTCTAAGAATGAAGGTAGCTGTGAAATGTTCTTTGATGGAGATGCTTGACAAACTACCTTTTCTTTCCCTGGCAATTTCCTTAAGCCTGTGGCATCAATTACTTGTCCAAGGTAGTCAATTGAAGGCATGAAAAACCCAGATTTGTCATAATGTACTCTGTCCAGCCTCTTCCAAACATTGCAAGACAGTGTACAAATTTCAAAGATGATTCTCTTGATCCTTTTTCATATACAACACCACGATTTTTTGTGTTCATCAAATTTACTAATGTTGCCCACAAAAGTTGCCATTTAACTTTTTTTTTGCCCTTCTGAACATTTTCTTTTCCACAAAGAAACTTTATTTTTTAACTGTGCAATAACTGTGCTTGATCTCCCTTTGCTAGCTCTGTGCTTACACTGCAGACTACAGAATCTCCTTGGCTATATTTGGGCTCCCTCTGCTTTCGGTAGACACTGAGTGCAGGCTAAAGACTGTATCCCACCTTGCTTGAGAACAAAAATAGCTGCTTTCCTCTCACTACTCTGTTTGCAGTAGCTCTAGGCAGCAGCCTCTTTCTTCATTACATTTTTAGTTGACTGCTTCCCCTCTTTTGCTGGCTGAATCTTACTTCCTTTGCAGCAAAAACCGCAGTCTGCCATCTTGTGCTGCTAGGTGAACTTCAAGTAAGCAAATAATATTTCTTCTTTGTTCAAGCAGTGGAAGCACTAAATACATGTGGAATTGTCATGGTACAATTCCCCACTCTGAACCTTAGCGTCCAAAAGATGGGGTACCAGCATGAATTCCTCTAAGCTCAATTACCAGCTTAGGACCTGTAGCGCTGCCACCAACCAGGAATTCCAGTGCCTGGTACATTCTGGTCCCCACAAAACCTTGCCCGTGGACCCCCAAGACCCAGACCCTCTGGATCTTAACACAAGGAAAGTAAACTCTTTCCCTCACTGTTGCCTCTCCCAGGCTTCCCCTCCCTGGGTTGCCCTGGAAGATCACTGTGTGATTCAAACTCCTTGAATCACAAAACAGAGAGGACAATTCACCTTCCTCCCTGCTTCTCTTTCCCCCTCCCAGACTCTTCCTGAGAGAAAGTAATCCTGGCACAGAGAGAAATCAGCCTCTCTCTCCCTCTTCCCTCCTTTCTCCCCACCAATTTCCTGGTGAATCCAGACCCAGTCCCCTGGGGTCTCACCAGAAAAAAAAATCAGGTTCTTAAACAAGAAAAGCTTTTAATTAAAGAAAGAAAAAACAGTAAAAATTATCTTTGTAAATTAAAAAAAAATGGAATAGGTACAGGGTCTTTCAGCTGTAGACACTGGGAACACCCTCCCAGCCTAAGTATACAAGTACAAATTAAAATCTTTTCAGCAAAATACCAATTTGAATTCCTTTCAGCGAAATACACATTTGAACTTCTTCCAACCAAATACACATTTGCAAATAAAGAAAACAACTGTAAGCCTAACTCGCTTTATCTACCTAGTACTTACTAGTCTGAACTTATAAGAGCCTGTATTGGAGAGACTGGAGAGAAATCTCGTTGCATGTCTGATCCCTCTGAGCCCCCAGAGTGAACAACAACCAAAACTAACAGCACAGCACAAAAACTTTCCTCCCTCAAGATTTGAAAGTATCCTGGCCTCTGATTGGTCCTCTGGTCAGGTGACAGCCAGGTTTACTGAACTTGTTAACCCTTTACAGTCAAAGAGATATAAATTACTTCTATGCTATTAACTTTTCTTATCTGTTTATGACAGGGATATAAATTCCTCATCACCAGTATGTTATGTCTGGACACAGAAGAGAAGGATACAGACAAGCAGGAAGTGATTTAAGCACAGCATCTCTGCTGTGGAGACTTTATTGTTCTGGTGGCAAAACTGAAACCAAAGCTAAACAGTCTTTTTACTGGCGAAGGGGTAGCACAGAATGACCAAACATTTGAAGGGACAGGACATCATACTACCTCTTCTTAATCACAGGCTCACAGCAATGTTGCAAAATATGCAGTCTTGCTCAGACTCTTACTAAACAGAAGGAATAATTGTGGAGAGGGAGGATAGAGAAGAAATAAGTAAGGAAAGAAAAAGGGTACATTAGGGTGGGGGAAAGAGACAAATTTTCACATCCTTGGTAGTATGCAGGATTTAGCTGGAGCTGGTTGAGGTGGCAGTGTCATCAGATCAGAACATCTCTCAGGATTGAGACAAAGTCTGGAGTCAAAGGAAATGGTGGGCGTGGCAACCATGATGGTGAGGCTTATTCCAGTCGATATTCCCTCCCACCCAACTCTCTTTTTCAGGAAGACTGATGAGTGAAATGTACCTTCCCCTCAATATTTGGTCAACAGTTAGGCCTAAATTCCAACACACTTGTTTTGGTTAATTAATTTCTAGTTCTGTACTGGTCTTGTTTACCAGGCATGATCTCAGCATAGTCCTGGAATAATATCAGTAGGTCATTTTGTTTGTACTAATGCAGTTTTTCTGTCTCACTTTTGCACTGTTTCCCATCAACATTTGTTGCTATAGGTTACTGTGACATCTCATGAATTTACATTCACTTTTTACAGTTGAACTCACAATTATGGTAAATGTGTAGGCCCAATTATCACAACAGTGCCTCTACTGGAAAAAACACTGCACTGGTGCACTGGAACAAATGACTCCTCAGGCATATTTATTTTGGAAGATAAAAATGCAATGCAATATTGTAATCTGCTACAAGTGCTGTACAGAATTGGAATAAAGATGAATTTATTTCAGTTGGATTTTATATACTAATTTTTCTGACAAATGACCTAAATGGCAGATTTACCACTGGCAGCTGGCTCCTTCCTAGCTTATGGGATTATATTCCATAAAATGAGTACTCCTGGCCCCATTCTGTTTTCCAGATGCTTTTTGCTAATGATGATCTTGCAGTTCCACTCCCTCACCCCTCCTAAATCTCCTTAATCTTCCTGGGTGTCCATTTAGTGACTAGTCCTTTTGTCAGCAGTCTGACAACACATTGTTATCTTCACTTCTTGATATTTTTCCTCACAGAATTCTCCATAAGTGTGCACATGAAGCACTAGGAACTGTATAATGATGATATTCAAATCAGCAATGAGCACAATCTTAAGGGATATGGCATCACTAAGGAAGTGTCAAAAGGTGAAGCCTTTGGAGTGGTGCCAATTTTTATAGCTGTAAACCCCACTGACAAGCATATGAGGAAACTGCTAGATTTAATATATCTTTACTGAAAAACTAAGCTTGCATAAGTGCTACATTACACTTACAGTATTCTAGCCCCACAAGGTATACTGTATTTGTTTCTAGCACATTTGCCTGAATTTTATTTGAGCATTTTGTTGCTGGTCTAGTTTAAGATCTAAATTAAACTAGATCTCTCTTTGCGTTTAGATTATACCTTATTTGGGGATTGTAACTGCACTATAGTTACAATGCAATTACAACATAGCTATACTGTGGTTAGTTTTTGCTAACCAGGAGAGTACACTATATACAAATCTATTTAAGCAATTATGTAGCTAAATATGCATTTATTCATATTTTTAATAGAAAGTGATGAATGAGACATTATTTACTAAGTGATTAATTTTTTACTTGTGATTTATCTAGCTCTATTGGGATAAAAATTGAAATTCAATTAAAATATGCAAAAACATTTTTATTAGTTAAATGAAACTACCTTAAATTTGAAGGATATATAAGGGGGAAAGTATTAAAACACGTTTTGCATTTATTTATTAAACAAAGGACATATTATCTGTAGGTAGTAAATTGAATGGATTGTTTTAGTTAACCCTACTCAAGTTTTTAGAACTAGTAGATCTCATCCTTTCACACTTAGTTTTTATTTATAAATTGAAAGAGGAAAAAAATCATTCCTACTTTTTTAACTTTAATTTCATTGACTAAGGTAGCTGAATAAATGGAAATGAAGAAAATATTCTCTCTGCACCTACAGAAGAAACTACTTCTTTCGAAAGCTCGTTTAGCACTTAACAAACTGGTTCCAGGTATTAGCCAGTGACTTCCACCAGCTTAGTGGTTTGACACTTTTTAGAACTTCAGCAATAAACATGTACTGCTTAATATTAATATTATTTATTATATGTGAATGATTGTAATATATTACATTAAGTTTAGGCCTTATATATTGTCAGCATTTCTAATTTAATTTTAAATAATTCATTTAAAAAAAAATTAATTTAGATTTTTAAAAAATTAAATACCCCCCCTCCCGATTTTTTAAAAAAGTATCCATCTTCTTACTATTCATATGACTGGATGATTAATTGCATGAATAAATGGGTTTAGTATTAGCATCATTAGTATTAGTACCTCTCAGTTTTATACGATATACATAATACACTGTAATTAGACTGAGGTTATACTTGGATACAAGTAACTAGAACAAAATCCTGTCCACATAAGGTTAAGTACACGCATTTGATAATCACACTGTAATTTCAGTGTACTAATAATTGACATGAAGAGGGCTCCATAAAGGCAATAGGGAATTCCTATATTGAACTTTCAAGATCAGGACCTGAGATTGCAAATTCCTTCAGACAGGAATTGTCTTTTAGGCTTACTCTAAACCTAGAAGTTTTCCAGTATAACAATACTTATAGTATTTAATGCTAACAAAAGTTTGGTAGCAATATTAAACCTCAAACTTTGGGGGTTAAGCTGGTCCCTAACTACTATGAAGAAGGAGGCTTCCTGCACATTTATTGTTGGAAACAAGATACTGGGCTAGTTGGATATGGGTCTGATCCAGTATGGCAATTCCTATTTTTCTATTTGTTTTTCCACAAACTTCTTTTTGACAATCATGAGGTGCAGCAGAGAGAAGAAGTTCCTGTAGCAGGGTAGTTTGATCAGTCAGTAGGCTTAGTAGTCTGGGCCCCCGACTCCAGTCTTGCTATCAGTTCAGGTGTCCTGGCCCTCTGAATGAGGTCCCAGCTGGACTGGCTTCTTTGCTGGTAACCTGCAGGTCTGCCTTCCTTGGGGCCAGGATTCATAGTTCCAGGGTGGACAGGGGGACCTGGGTCCTCCTCCTCCACTGGGTCCTGAGCCAAGGCCTTGTAAGTGCAGCAGCATGAGATAGCATAGGTTCTGTCTGCCCCTTGATCATCTTCCCCAGCTTCACTTCCTACCACATCTTGTGTGTCAGTTTGGGATGTGATCATAGTTGTCTTTATTTCATCCCCTACAGTCTAGAACTGATGCTTGCGATCTTCCTGTGCTCCTTGCCTATGTCCTCCCGCACTGATAGGCTGAGCTGAATGCGTGGAGGCAAACAATTGCGGAGTCCCTTAAAGCATTACAAGAACATGAAGAGAGGAGGGACGCACACGATGAGATCAGGCAGGATGCTATGGTCAAGCTCATGGGATGTGTTTGTGGGGGAAGGGAGATCTTCCAGCATGTACAGAGATTGTCTGGGAATTTTCTTCAGTTTCTTGGTTAAGCTTTTAGGACTCATACTGTAACTTTATATCCATTCATGCTTATTTCTGGGTTCCATCTTCCTAAAAAATCCCTAGATTTCTAGACTTATCTGCTAGTATCACTAATTATTTTTCTTTCAAAACAATTCGACTGATCTGATTTTTGAAATTCATGGGTGCCCATTGCCAGTGATAATTTTGAATTCAGTTAGAATATAATCATAAGAGGAAATTCACGTGATCAATGAGTGTATGCTTAAGATTTCTAGAAAATAACTCTTCCAAATGCACCAAATCAGCACTTAAAGAGAAGAAGAAACTATTGCTCAGAATTTAGTAATTAAATGGAGAAGACAATAGAATGTTTTGTCTATTTGACGCCATAGATTGTCAATTTTTTTTTTTAATGACAAGCTCACTTGAACATTGTGCATTGATTTAAATATTTTAAATACTATTTGGAGAGACTGGGGGGTAAGGGAATGAAGGATAGAGAGGAAAAAAAGGGAAAATAAATAGAAAAATGGGTTGGAGGCTGGGCAATGTGGGGAAAAGATATAGAGAACCAGTACAAAGAAAGCAGAAAGAGAAGAGAGAAAACTCAAATGAAAAAATAAATGCAATGGGCAAAATTCTATGGTGGAGATATGAAAAAATAAGAATTGAACTCACGCAGAATTTCATCTAGTGCTTCCCCAGGTGTGGAGCATTTCATCCTTGCTCTCAGTTGAAGGACTGTCCATTAAAAGAAATATTGAGCCCTCTATGTTTGTCAGTTTACACTCACTTTGCACCTCACCCATTGCCTTTATTGGCACAAATTAGATACTGTATATAATCGTTCGTAAGCTGAATTTTTTTTAGTAAAAAAGGGAAGCATCAGAGAAGGGGGTTGGCTTATGAACAGGTATAGCGTGGGAGAGGTGTGACATAGCCCCTCCCCCCAACAGAAGGAACAAGGAGAGGCAGCGCAGCCAGCAGAGCCAGAAGGGAAGAGGCAGGGCAAAAGTGTCTCCAGGTCTGGCCAATTGCTCTCCCCCTAGCATCCAAAGCAGCTGCAGCTCTGAGCTGGCAGGCTGCAGCCATGTAGCTCAGCCCCACCCCCCAGAGCAGACTGTGGCCACTCCACCCAGCCCACTGGAGTATGCTGCGGCCCAGCCTGCTGGAACATGCTGTGGCTGCACCACTTGGTCTGGCCCGCTGGAGCAGGCTGTGGCCATGCTGCCCAGCCTGCCTGAGCAGCTCCAGCCTGGCCAGAGACATCCTCCCTTGGTCCTCCCCAGATAAGGTGGGAAGGGATGGGATGGGGAGAGTGTGGAGGTCTCGGGCTAGGGGTGGCATCATGTGGGGGGTGGTCACAGGGGTTACTCCCTGACTCCCAGCTTCTCCCCTGCCAAAACATTTCCCAACTAGTTGCTGTCCCAGCCTGTCAGGGTAAGCAGCTGGCATGCCGAGACGCTTTGTTTTCTTAGATTTATCTCCGTGCCTGCGGATGCTTGAGGTAAACAAGCCATCTTGGCCCACCAGCGGCTTATCCTGATGGCCCGGGAGCCAAAGTTTGCTGACCCCTGAATTATAGGGTCAACTTATGGATGTGTTATAAAAAAATCAATTTTTAATTATCCATCTTGGGGGGGGGGCAACTTATAAACCAACCGGCTTATGATTGAGTATATACGGTAACTTTCATGACTTACAGCTCTTTTCTTATCATGTACTTGACAAGTGACTTTTACAGCCCATGTAAGTCATTGCAGAATTTTGCCAAGTGTGTACAGGGAAGCCATTTGTATCAGTTTTGTTTTATGAGGTGTTTCTTTTCTCCCAAAAACTCTACTTACAAATTGTTTGTTTGCTTGGTTTTTAAATGGAATCATCCTTTGGGGAAAAAGATTTACTTAAACTGAAAAGGAAACAATTTGTTTGAAAACTCCAGCTAGTTTGTGAATCTCTCTAAAAAATAGTTTGAAAGCTTTGCACGAGGATCACCCATCTCTAGTGGCGTCTAAATCTAATTTAAGAGCTGTACATCTCTAGACTGTGCAAGGACTTCTGCTGTGACTAAGCCCCTGGTAAGCCATAACAGGTCCTTCTGGAGAACAAGAAGGCAGGGAAGCACTGCTTTTCCCTTTTTTAACCCTATTTTAACTGCAGATCTCAACACGGCTTTAACTATTGTAGGGAACTTAGCAATGCCTTCATAATTATTCCAGGAATTCTTTTCAAGTTTCTGAAAGTGGAAGTGGGCAAAACTACAAACCAAAGCACTCTAAAATGGTCTCTCTCTCTCTTGCTAGTTGTTGTAATATTTAAAGCCAATGGAGAAAAAAGTTAGTAACTCTTCCTCATTAACTTACATATTTTCAATTTTTTGGACTGATCATCCCTCTGCACATAGCTTTGGCATGGTGCTGCCTCCTCTGTCTGGGAGAACCTTATAGTTGCAGGATCCAAATGTGAGGAAGGAGCAGGCCTAGGGCAAGATAGGAATTGCTGGGCAGACCTGTATCATTCCCTTCCAAACCAAGTGTGGACCTGTGCATATAAGGTAATACAGCCCAGTGCTCCCTACATGCTTGCAAATTACAATTTGCTGCAGGTTCTGGTAAATGACACTGGATCATGAGACCCTGGCAGTTGCCTACAAGCAAGCACATGTCACAGCTTCTGCCGAGACTCAAGGGGTCCTGTTGATCTCTAGTATCCATAGAAATTGAAGGTAGAAACTCTATGCAATCTGCAGGGGCCAAACCACACTGAATGATCTTATGGAAACGCTACTGGGGTATCATGGAGAAATTTCCTTTCCAAGCTGATTTTTGTGGGAGGCAGAAATCCAGGCCTTTGTTTTGGTGAGGTGGAAAAGGGAAAAGTTTGTTGTAACAACTGTATGTCAAGCATAGAATGGCAATGGTAGTGTGAATTGTATTCATATAACTCTCCCAACTGATGGATATCTCTTATGTGGTTGCATTTCATGTGTCCCATATTCTATAACTTGATCATTGTACAAGTCTGTGGATATCCTGGGTAGCAGTGTGTTTGGATGTGCTAAATTTGTTGTATGTGCACACAATATTAAAGCTATATAAGATGGTCTGTATATCCTGTGCAGACTCGTTTCCGTTATTGCATCACTTTAGATGAGTCATTGAACATTCCCTTTTGTTTGTCAAAAGGAGAAACAAAGAATCTACAACTGTAGAATTGAAAAAGATAAAATGAAAGAATGCATTCAAGGTTAGGTATTATATTTAAAATATTTGTGTCATAAAAGTAAGAAGCAGAACTAACTCAGTTTGTAGATTAGATTTGAGCTTCAACTGCTGCCAAAAGCAAAGGAAAGACAGCTACAAATTGGAAGAGTGAAGATAGTTTTGGTCATAGACAAAAATAAAATATGCTGACAATGACAGTAGAGGTTGGTCCAGATGCCAAAATGGCAGTTCTCTCCTAACTCTGCATCTAAGGCCAAAATACCCATTAAGGTCCTGGATATGCCTCCAGGGACACAGCTGTGGGATTCCTTTTCCAAGAGCATAATCAGACAGCCTTAGAGTCAACTCCGAGACTAAGCGGTTGTGCCACTGTCCAAACTGCACACACATTTTCTGAACAGGATTTTCAGTGGAATGAAGCAGGATTGCTCTAGGCAGACTGTATGACAGATATTAGGTGAATAATATAGCCTGTTCTTTCACTTTGTTTTCTTATGGGTCACTGCATTGTTTGCTAAAGGAAAATCAAATGTTAAAAAAGTATTATTGTGTGAACTGCTCCTAGTTCTTGGCAGTCTTTCACTTCAAAAGCTGTTTCATGGGTCAAGAGTGGAAATAGCTTAGAAAGAAACTAAATTTATTAAGGAAAGAGTCCAGTATTTTTGCTCCAGATATTTTGTATACTTTTATTTCTGTGGCAAACTCTCTGGGTCAACGTACAGTATGATTTATTTGTAGGCACAGCACTACAAGAGTCTAGGTTTCACTCATCCAATATACCATACAGGGATTGTGCTTTCCTGTACAGTGTCTATCACAATGGAGCTCTAGTCCTGATTGGGGAGTCTTTGAATGCTGCCATTTTTAATATAAATGTTAAATATATGCTAAACCAGAACAAACATAGCCTATGTTAAAAGAACATTATTAATGTTATAAAGTCAAGCACTCAAAAGTTACAAGATGCCAGAATTAAGGTTGCCCATATAATCTTTATTGTCACCCTTGTGCATTTGCAGTATGATACAATCTTTATTACATGACCACATCCTGTTTTTCCCACAGGATCATTCATTGCATAGGATGATGGATGGTTCTCACTTCATAAAAAACTATTCAGTATTTTGTTTTTGTCTCATTGTTCAATGTGTGGCCCTAGGCCATGCAGACTACTCAAACTCTGCTCTGAAGGCAGGCATATTAATTTCCTCATGGGCTTTTGAATGATGCTCATCATTGGAGTATCTGAGAGTTCACAAACATTAATTAATTAATCTTCACAACACCTCAGTAAGATGAGGGGTGGTATTATCCTCATTTCACAGATGGGGAACAAAGGCACAAAGAGATTAACATCAAGATTATCCACTAATTTTGGATGCTTAATTTGAAATGTTTAGGAAATGGATTTTCAAAGAACTTGGCAACATATAGCAAGAACAGCTCCCATTAACTTCAGCTGAAGCTGTGAGTTTTCAGCACTTGTTCAAATCAGACCTTAGAGTCTCACTACAAGCACCCAGAAAATGAGGAACACACCATTAGTGAGTCCTATGAAAAGTTTGGTTTAAATGACTTGGTCAATATCACGTAGGAACTCTGTGGCACAGACAGGGAAAGAATCCAGTTGTCCAGGGCAGCATTCAACTGCTTTAACCAAAAGACCATCCTTTCTCTTTCTGCAATCCCCTGCCCGATTCAATGCACTGAGGTAGGGGTCTTACAGATAACAGCCTTTTGAAATCCACCACACTGATTCATCGCCAGAGTAGGTCCATCCTGTGTTCTAAATGAAAACATAATGGCTTACCTGTATTTAAAGGGGAAAATAATGATTTGGGCAATTACAGACCTGTTAGTCTGACCTCAGTAGTATGTGAGGCTTCAGAATAAATTGTAAAATATTAAATTCATAGAGGTAAATGCTAAAGAGAATGTAATACATTATGGGTTTACTACGTTTAAATCAACCTGATTTCCTTCTCTGAAAAAAATAACTAATTTTTTAGACCAGGGAAATGCAGGAGATCTAATAAATTTGGACTTCAGTAAAGCATTTGACACATTACCACATGGGAAATAAATAGTTAAATTAGGAAAGAATCCTGTGGCACTTTATGGACTAACAGACGTTTTGGAGCATGAGCTTTCGTGGGTGAATACCTACTTCATCAGATGCATGTAGTGGAAATGTCCAGGGACAGGTATATATATGCAGGCAAGCTAGAGATAATGAGGTTAGTTCAATCAGGGAGGATGAAGCCCTGTTCTAGCAGTTGAGGTGTGAAAACCAAGGGAGGAGAAACTGGATTTGTAATTGGCAAGCCTTTCACAGTCTTTGTTTAATCCTGAGCTGATGAACTGAAGCTCAGCAGTTTCTCTTTGAAGTCTGGTCCTGAAGTTTTTTTGCTGCAGGATGGCCACCTTAAGGTCTGCTATAGTGTGGCCAGGGAGGTTGAGGTGTTCTCGTACAGATTTTTGTATATTGCCGTTTCTAATATCTGATTTGTGTCCGTTTATCCTTTTCCGTAGCGACTGTCCAGTTTGGCCGATGTACATAGCAGAGGGGCATTGCTGGCATATAATGGCGTATATTACATTGGTGGATGTGCAGGTGAATGAACCAGTGATGATGTGGCTGATCTGGTTAGGTCCTGTGATGGTGTCACTGGTGTAGATATGTGAGCAGAGTTGGCATCGAGGTTTGTTGCATGGATTGGTTCCTGAGCTAGAGTTACTATGGTGCGGTGTGCAGTTACTGGTGAGAATATGCTTCAGGTTGGCAGGTTGCCTGTGGGCGAGGACTGGCCTGCCACCCAAGGCCTGTGAAAGTGTGGGATCATTGTCCAGGATGGTCAATAAGTGATGGTCACATTACCACCACCCTATACTGAAAACCTACCGACTGCTATGCCTACCTTCATGCCTCCAGCTTCCATCCCAAGCACATCACACGATCCATTGTCTGCAGCCAAGCACTGAGGTACAACCGCATCTGCTCTAACCCCTCAGATAGAGACCAACACCTACAAAATCTCCACCAGGCATTCTCAAAACTACAATACCCACACGAAGAAATAAGGAAACAGATCAACAGAGCCAGACGTGTACCCAGAAGCCTCCTACTGTAAGATAAACCCAAGAAAGAAACCAACAGGACTCCACTGGCCATCACATACAGTCCCCAGCTAAAACCTCTCCAACACATCGTCAGGGATCTACAACCCATCCTGGACAATGAACCCATCCTGCAGCAAAAAAACTTCAGGACCAGACTTCAAAGAGAAACTGCTGAGCTTCAGTTCATCTGCAAATTTGACACCATCAGCTCAAGATTAAACAAAGGCTGTGAATGGCTTGCCAGCTACAAAACCAGTTTCTCCTTCCTTGGTTTTCACACCTCAACTGCTAGAACAGGGCCTCATCCTCCCTGATTGAACTAACCTCATTATCTCTAGCTTGCCTGCATATATATACCTGCCCCTGGACATTTCCACTACATGCATCTGATGAAGTGGGTATTCACCCACGAAAGCTCATGCTCCAAAACGTCTGTTAGTCTATAAGGTGCCACAGGATTCTTTGCTGCTTTTACAGATCCAGACTAACACGGCTACCCCTCTGATAGTTAAATTAGGGAAGATGGGATCAGTACAAGAATTGCAAGGTGGATAAAGAACTGGCTAAGGGGGGAAGGCAATGGATTGTGCTGAAAGGCGAATTATTAGACTGGAGGGAGGTTACCAGTGGAGTTCCTCAAGGATTGGTCTTGGGACTAATCTTACCCAATATTTTTATTAATGGCTTTAACACAAAAAGTAGGAGAATGCTGATGAAATTTGGCGATGATACAAAGTTGGGAAGTGTCATCAATACAGAGGAGAGTTGGAATATTATAAAGACAGCTCTGGATGACCTTCAAGACTGCAGTGACGAAATGGGATGAAATTCAATTGTACATAGTGTCAAATAAGAATTTCTGCTGCAAGCTAGGCGTTCATCAGCTGGAAACAGCAGAGGAGAAGAAGCTAGGGTGAGTGGATTGATTCCCCAGGATGACTATGAACCATAATGTGATGAAAAAGGCAAATGTTGTCCTAGGATGTGTCAGGCGAGGCATTTCCATTAGAGATAGAGAAGTATTAATATCTCAGTGCAAGACACTGGTACGGCGTCATTTGGAATACTGTGTACAATTATTGTCATCCATGTTCAAGAAAGATTAATTCAAACTGGAACAGGTGCAGACAAGAGCATCTAGGATGATCATGGGAATGGGGGCATATGAGAGGAGACTGGAAGAGCTTGGCTTGCTTAGTCTAGCAAAAAGAAGGCTGAGGCTGAGGGCGTGAGGGATAAACACCAGGAAAGGTGATAGAGGACAATGTTGGTACAAGAACAAATGGATATAAACTGGCCATGAACAAATTCATGCTGGAAATTAGGAGATGATTTCTAACCATCAGAAGAGTAAGGTTCTGGAACAACCTCCGAGTAGAAGTTGTGAGGGCAAACAGTTTAATTAATTTTAAGAGAGCTGCACAAATTTATGAGTGGAATTGTGTGACAGGGTTGCTTATGATGACAGTGGGTGGGACTCCGCAGCTCTAGAGCTCACTTCTAGTTTATGTCTTATTTTCTTAAAAGCTCATGGTTCAGGATTTCAGGGGCCACCACCAGGAATCAGGAAAGGATCTTCATCCTCCTTCCAATGAATTCTGGTTTTTTTTGGTCTCCTTCCTTTGAAGCATCAGGGAAGGCCCTGTCTGGAGATGGGACTTTAGGTGGGGTTGCGCCAGAGCTCTGATGTGGCACTACGAATTCTCTCTCTCTCAGGTGCCTGGCTGGCTGGTTCTTGCTCACATACCCAGGGTCTAATTGATTACCATTGTGTGGTTGAGAGGGCAGTGACCTTTCAGATTATCTGGATATATTTTATTGAATTATTTCCTTACCATTGTGGGGGGCCTTGGGCATTGGTGTGTGTCATTCTCTCCTATTCTCTCCCTGTGGCACATGATAGTCCAGTGTCCTGTGAGGTGTAATACTTTGGTCTAATTTCAGTTGTTGGGTTCGTGTGGAGGTTCTGGGGGCATGTGATGTGCAGGGAGTCAGACTGGATTATCTAGTAGTCCCTTGCAGGCTTAAACTCTATGACTCCATACTATGTAGTTAAACAACTGAATCGTAATGCAAAGACACAAGCGGGCTGAATTAAGTTTACACAGGCAGCCTTAATTTCATCACTGCCTGACTTTTGAGTGCTTGGCTTTGCAACCTTAACAATATTTTTATGTAGATTTATATATGTAATTTCATAGATTATTAAAAGTATAATCTGAAGAAAAAAAACCTGAGAAATTGCATCTTTTGGCATCATAACACCCACATTGGTTAGCAGCAAGAATGATGCCTTTAATGCCACTACACTGACCTCTGCCACTTGAGGTAATGGAATAATTGATAGCAATAGCAGTGGTCATCCCTGTATGGACCAGCACAGGGGGACACTTTGTCAGTGGATTTCACAAATATTTGGTAACAGCAGAGGGATGGAGAGACTCAGAAATCTTGGGTTCCATTGGAGAGGAGTGTGAACTAGCATAAACAGACTCTGTTGCTCATTCCCCACAAGCATAGCCACTTCTGCCTGTCTGCTCCACCCTGTCCCTGTCCCAGTCCTGGCTGTTCCCCACTCCTGGCTCTTTGTCCCAGTCCCATTCCCTTCACTTAGCTAGTGCCAGTCTCCACTCATCAGGCTAACCATCTGAGCCCCAGTCTCCTATCTCCTCATCCCAGTCTGTCACTCCCTGGTGCCACTTTGTCACCTTCCCCAGCCATTTTCAGTTCCCTCCAACTGCCCAGCTCCTTGGCTTGTTGTTCCCAGTTCCCTCCCAGCTTCCCTCCCATCCCCCACCCTGGCCTCCTGTCACCCCGTTGTTCACATTCCCCATCCCCACTGGCTCCAAGTCTCCTTCCCTTCACTCATCGTCTAATTTCAGTATGTCCTCCACAGTTCCTTCTCCCAGTATGTTTTCCCAACTAGTCCCAGTTCTCCTGCACCACAGCTACTCACCAGTTCTGCCTCCCCTTCTCTCTACCCTACTCATTCTTCTTCTCACTCCTCTTTCAGTTTCAGGCTTCCCCAACCTACTAGCCCCTTCCTTCCATTTCCCTCTCTGACTGCCAGTCTGAGTCTCCTAGTTTAATCTCCCCCACCACCACAACTATGAGTCTGTTTCCCTCCCCCCACAGCCCTGACACCTTGTTCTAATTGTTCCCCAGGCTCATCCTAATTAACTTCTCCTGCTTCCCTTATTTCTGACTCTTGTCCCATGTGCATTTGAATCATGCAGCTTTTTGCACCACAGTCCCTGAGGCCAGGTCATTGACAGTGCTGGAGAGGGAATTTCCCTGCTCTCAGTTCAGATATCAGACCTAGACCAGCCCACAGCAGCAGGGGAAATCATGCATAGCCGCTAAACATGTAGTTTTTGGGGGGAATTTAGCTGCTAAAATCTGAAGTCTCTATGAGCAAGTACAAACTGTGATTTGTCAGAGACTTAGAACTTTTGGGTAGAGTTCCACAGGGTGGCAAAAGGCATATCTCTGACAGAAGGCCCATCCTACTACCAAATTTCAAGTCCCTGCTCAAAAGCATGGAGTACTAAATAAAAGGTCACAATTTTTTAATGTGGCCAAAATGTATTTCCTCTAGCCTTGCTCTCAAAAACAACTGAATGTTTTTTGGTTGAAATTTTCACCCCGCCTGTTTCACCCCCTGAGATAGACCTCTGGCATGGAAAATTGCAGCCTAAAAAATTAAAGTTTGTCAACATTAATAGCAACTGAAAACAGGGTCTTATTATGGAAGTGTTGGGCAACATTAATAATAGCTAAGGCTACGTTTTAGTCACAGATATTTTTTGTAAAAGTCATGGACTGGTCACGGGCCGTAAACAAAAATTCACAGGCTTGTGACCTGTCCATGACTTTTACTAAAAATACCCACTCTGACTAAAACTTGGGTGGGGGGCCATGGGTGCTGGGGGGAGGGGTAATCCAGGGGTGCTGTGAGTGCTGGGGGAAGTGGCCCCGGACCCCTGCTGGTACTGGGGTAAGGGGGTTGGCGGGGCTGGTAGGGGCTTCCTACCTGGCTCCATGTCCCTACAGCTCCTAGGCGGAGGAGGCAAAGGCCAGGGAAGGGGCTCCACTGCTCCTGTCACAAGCGCCAGCTGCCTCAGAAAATGGGAGCTGCGGGGGCAGGGTCTGCAGTCGTGGGCAGCGTGCAGCATGGACACTCCTGCCCCTCTGCTGCCTAAGAGCTCCAGGGGAACCATGCCAGTGGGAGCTGGGGAGCCCCGCCCACCCCAAGGTAAGCGACCCCAGACTCCCCAACTCCCTCTCCCTAGCCCTGAGCCTCCTCCCACACACCCAAACTGTTGCTGCTGTCCCAGGGGCTGCCCGGCCCGTGACCTCTGTGACAGACTCACAGCCTTAATAATAGCATGTGCTACTAGCTCTGCCTATAATAAGTGTGACATAAACAAGTGCTAGTAAGGGGCTGGTATTTATTTGCAAATGCCAAAGGTAACATTCCCACTGTACACAGGAACATTTATTGGTGTATTATGTTACTTTATTCTCTTGTGGTTTTCTTTAGTACCTATTATTCTAATGTCACTGTGCTTCCCAAATAAATTAGGTCTGCATGATGAGCTCCCTCACAGACTTTGTCCATCTTCTGCTCTTCTCCCTTCTCAGGGCTCTGCTTGTTTTATATATTTGTCTCTGGGGTTGATTGGGCAAATTTTCTTCATTTGCTACTCCCCTCCATGCTTTTCAATTCTCTTCCAGTCCACCATTGTTTTGGGTATACTGATATTATCCTTTTGTTGTCCAAATTGTACTGTTTCTTGGCAATGTTATAGTGATTTTATATAAAATGGCTCATAATATGTACTATTCCTTGTTTTTAGTTTCTTGCTTGGGATTTTTACTGAATGTCTTTGATCCTTATCATAATGCATTATGTACTAATGAAATGTTTGCTTAGGGTTCAGTAGGATGAATCATATAAGCAATGATACCCATCATTATGGACTGCAAAAATGAAATAATAGACTGTGACATTAATCTTATTCCAACCCCACAATGAGGGTACATAACAGAAAGCAATGTTCAATTGTTTATAAGATTTTAAAATACATTTTAATATAACAGGTTTTCCCTTGGTACATGTGGGTTCCATAGAGAGAGAGATAGGTGGTCTCTGCAGCCAGATGGGCTAAGTCAGAGGCTGAGTAACCTTAGATATACAAGTTTAGTGTGTGGAAATCCTTTCCAATTCCATTGCAGGGGAAGAGGGAGGATGGGGTCAAATGTGGGCATTTCCCTGTCCCTGTTAGGAAATAACCTATATAAAAGAACTGTCTGCCTCTAAGTCACATGCCATAGTCATAGGCTATAGATTATGATCCATAACTTTATAATAAGGTGTTTTTTAAAAAAAACTGTGCTTTATTCTGACTGCTGAAGTTACTCCAAACATATATACTTAGTAAACAAGTCTTTTGACACAGATGCTGAGAGATGTTCTAATAAAATAATTGAAAATGTCATATGGGCCAGAGTACCAATGCTACATCTAAGAGACTTTATTCTCCAAGAGCACTTTTAGTAGGTCTTAAGCCTTAGAAAATACATAACATTAGGCATCAAGAGGAATCAGTCTGCTTCTCCTAAGGAAGAATAATATTTTAATCATAATAAAGATTTAAACTAGGAATTTGGGGGAGATGGTTGGGAGATGTCCAGGTAATCTCCACGCCAGATTTTAACATTGAGAGGGAAGAAAACGAAGAAAGGATACAGCTGTGGATAGGAAAATGGAAATATGGAGGAAAGGTAGTGGAGATACCAGTCTAATAGGTGATACTGGTGGTAGAATGTCGGTGCCTAATCGGGTAAAGAATGTGAGTGAAGCCAAACAGCAAAAATTAAGATGTTTGTACACCAATGCAAGGACCCTAGGTAACAAAATGGAGGAACTAGAGCTACTGGTGCAAGAAGTGAAACCAGATATTATAGGAATAACAGAAACATGCTGGAATAGTAGTCATGACTGGAGTACAGGTATTGAAGGGTGTGTGCTGCTTAGGAAAGACAGAAACAAGGGCAAAGGTAGTGGAGTAGCATTGTACATCAATGATGAGGTAGACTGTAAAGAAATAAGTGATGGAATGGATAAGAGAGTCTGTTTGAACAAAAATCACATTGGGGAAGAAAGCTACTAGAGCCTCTCCTGGGATAACAATGAGAAGTCCTTGTGGCACCTTAGAGACTAACAAATTTATTTGGGCATAAGCTTTTGTGGGCTAGAACCTACGTCATCAGATGCATGAAATGAAAAATACAGGAGGAGGTATAAATACATGAAAGGATGGGGGTTGCTTTACAAAGTGTGAGGTCAGTCTAACGAGATAAAATAATTAACAGCAGGATACCAAGGGAGGAAAAATAACTTCTGAAGTGGTAAGAGTGGCCCATTACAGACAGTTGCCAAGAAGGTGTGAATAACAGTAGGGAGAAATTCGTACTGGGGAAATTAAGTTTAGATTTTGTAATGACCCAACCACTCCCAGTCTTTATTCAGGCCTAATCTGATTGTATCCAGTTTGTAAATTAATTCCAGTTCTGCAGTTTTAAGTTGGAGTTTGGTTTTGATAGTGCTTGGGGTGTGATATAGACCACCAAGATCTGATTTGGATATGGATAGAGACCTCTTTAATGTTTTTAATGAAGTAAATACTAATGGCAGTTATGTGATCATGGGAGACTTTAACTTCCAAGATACAGAGTGGAGGACAAGTGCTAGTAATAATAAAAGGGCTCAGATTTTCCTGGATGTGAAAGCTGTTGGATTCTTTCACCAAGTAGTTGCTGAACCAACAAGACGGGATGCCATTTTACATTTGGTTTTGGTGAGTAGTGAGGACCTCATAGAAGAAATGGTTGTAGGGTCCAACCTTGGTTCGAGCGATCAGGAGCTAATTCAGTTTAAATTAAATGGAAGGATAAACAAATATAGATCCATAACTAGAGCTTTTTATTTCAAAAGGGCTAACTTTAAAAAATTAAGGAATTAGTTAGGGAAGTGGATTGGACTGAAGAACTTGTGTAACTAAAGGTGGAGGAGGCCTGGAATTACTTCAAGTCAAAGTTGCAGAAACTATCAGAAACCTTGCATGGTGTCAAGTATCAGAGGGGTAGTCATGTTAGTCTGGATCTGTAAAAGCAGCAAAGAATCCTGTGGCACCTTATAGACTAACAGACATTTTGGAGCATGAGCTTTCATGGGTGAATACACACTTTGTCAGATGCATATTCACCCACGAAAGCTCATGCTCCAAAATGTCTGTTAGTCTATAAGGTGCCACAGGATTCTTTGCTGCTTTTATCAGAAACCTGCATCACAAGAAAGGGGGAAAAAATCATAGGCAGGATCTGTAGACCAAGCTGTTAGAGCAAGCATCTCAGAGAGGTGATTAAGAAAAAGCAGAAAGCCTACAAGGAGTGGAAGATGGGAGGGATCAGCAAGGAAAGCTACATTATTGAGGTCAGAACATGTAGGGATAAAGTGAGAAAGGCCAAAAGCCATGTAGAGTTGGACCTTGCGAAGGGAATTAAAACCAGTAGTAAAAGGTTCTATAGCCATATAAATAAGAAGAAAACAAAGAAAGAAGAAGTGAGACCACTAAACACTGAGGATAGATTGGATGTTAAGGATAATCTAAGCATGGTCCAATATCTAAAGAAATATTTTGCCTCGGTCTTCAATGAAGCTAATGAGGAGCTTAGGGATAATGGCAGGATGACAAATGGGAATGAGGATATGGAGGTAAATATTACCATATCTGAGATAGAAGCCAAACTCGAACATTTAATGGGACTAAATCGGGGGGCCCAGATAATCTTCATCCAAGAATATTAAAGGAACTGGCACAGGAAATTGCAAGCCCATTAGCAATAATTTTTAATGAATCTGTAAACGCAGGGGTTGTACTGTCTGACTGGAGAATTGCTAACATAGTCCCTATTTTTAAGAAAGGGAAAAAAAGTGATCCGGGTAACTACAGGCCTTTTAGTTTGATATCTGTAATATGCAAGGTCTTGGAAAAATTTTGAAGGAGAAAATAGTTAAGGACATTGAGATCAATAGTAATTGGGACAAAATACAACATAGTTTGACAAAAGGTAGATCGTGCCAAACCAACCTGATTTCCTTCTTTGAGAAGGTAACAGATTTTTTAGACAAAGAAATGCAGTGGATCTAATTTACCTTGATTTCAGTAAGGCATTTTATACAGTTCCACATGGGGAATTATTAGTTAAATTGGAAAAGATGGGGATCAATATGAAAATTGAAAGGTGTATAAGGAGCAGATTAAAGGGGAGACTACAATGAGTCATACTGAAAGGTGAACTGTCAGGCTGGAGGGAGATTACTAGTGGAGTTCCTCAGGGATTGGTTTTGGGGCCAGTCTTATTTAATCCTTTTATTACTGATCTTGGCACAAAAAGTAGGAGTATGCTAATAAAGTTTGCTGATGACACAAATCTGGGAGGTATTGCCAATACAGAGAAGAACTGGGGTATCATACAGGAAGCTCTGGATGACCTTGTAAACTGGAATAATAGTAATAGGATGAAATTTAATAGTGAAAAGTGCACGGTCACGCATTTAGGGATTAATAACAAGAATTTTTGCTATAATCTAGGGACGCCTCAGTTGGAAGTAACAGAGGAGGAGAAGACCTCAGAGTATTGGTTGATCACAGGATGACTATGAGCGGCCAATGTGATATGGCCATTAAAAAAACTAATGTGGTCTTGGGATGCATTAGGCGAGGTATTTCCAGTAGAGATAAGGAGGTGTTAGTACTGTTATACAAGGCACTGATGAGTCTTCATCTGGAATACTGTGTGCAGTTCTGGTCTCCCATGTTTAAGAAGGATGAATTCAAACTGGAACAGGTACAGAGAAGGGCTACTAGGATGATCCAAGGAATGCAAAACCTGTCTTATGGAAGGAGACTCAAAGAGCTTGACTTATTTAGCCTAACCAAAAGAAGACTGAGGGGATATATGAGCGCTCTCTATAAATATATCAGAGGGATACATACCAGGGGCAGAGAGGAATTATTTCAACTCAGTACCAATGTGGACACAGGCACAAATGGATATAAACTGGCCATCAGGAAGTTTAGACCTGAAATTAGATGAAGGTTTCTAACCATCAGAGGAGTGAAGTTCTGGAACAGCCTTCCAAGGGGAGCAGTGGAGGCAAAAGACATATCTGGTTTCAAGACTGAGCTTGATAAGTTTATGGAGGGGATGGTATGAGCCTAATTTTGGCAATTAATTGATCTTTGATTATTAGCGGTAAATATGCCCAATGGTCTGTGATGGGATGTTAGATGGGGTGGGATCTGAGTTACTACAGAGAATTCTTTCCTGGGTGTCTGGCTGGTGAGTCTTGCCCACGTGCTCAGGGTTTAGCTGATCGCTATATTTGGGGTCAGGAAGGAATTTTCCTCCAGGGCAGATTGGCAGAGGCCCTGGGGGGTTTTCACCTTCAGCATGGGGCGCGGGTCACTTGCTGGAGGAATCTCTGTACTTTGAAGTCTTTCAACCATGATTTGAGGACTTCAGTAGCTCAGACATAAGTTATGAGTTTGTTACGGGTGTGGGTGTGTGAGATTCTGTGGCCTGATTTGTGCAGGAGGTCAGACTAGATGATCATAATGATTCCTTCAGACCTTAAAGTCTATGATTCTATGAAAGATAGAAGCAAGGGAACATATTTAATTTCCTGCGGAAAAAGGTGGTGGTTAAGGCTGGTGTTATGATAATGTGCTATTCTTTGTCTGTCATACCTACCATGAAGTATTTACTTAAAGAGCATGTTTAGTGCCAAAGGTAATACTATAACTGATGGAAATGCTGAGCACTTATCTTTATAAAAATGAATCCTAATAACTATAAATGTTCCACCTTAACTGTTCAGGAAAAAAATGCCTGTGCTGCAGTGCCTTCACTAGAGCCAGTACATCATAATGGAGATTTAAATGTTTTGTGGCCTGAGCACCCGTGGACTCATTTAAGAAGACTTAGTAGCAATGGAATATCAAAATACCAATAAAGAATGAAACCCTACATTAATTAAAATCTGATATTGCAAATTAAAACTGTATGCAGGGATGACAGTATGTGCTTGAGTGTTGTGATAGTGGGGGGCTTATGGACTCATAGAAATGTTGGGTTGGAAGGGATCTTGAGAAGTGTTATAATCCATCATCCCCATGCTGAGGCAGGGCCAAGTGCAAGACCATCCCTGACAAGTGTTTGTTCCTAAAAACTTTGAATGATGGGGCTTCTATAACCTCTTTTGGAAGCCTATTCGAGTACTTCATTTTCCTTATAGTTAAAACAAAACGAAACAAAAAAAAACCCTAATATTTAACCTAAATCTCTCTTGCGACTGATTAAATTGATTAATTCTTGTCCTGCCTTTAGTGTACATGGAGAACAATTGATCAAAGTTCTCTTTATAGCAGCCCTTAACATATTTAAAGATGTTATCAGATCTCCCCTCAGCATTCCTTTCTCAAGACTAACCATGCCCAGTTTTTTAACCTTTTCATCATAGGTCAGGTTTTCTAAACCTTTATCATTTTTTTGCTCTCTTCCAGACTCTCTCCAATTTGTCCATATCTTTCTTAAAGTGTGGTGCCCAGAACTGGACACGTTATTTTTAATACACTCCAGATTTTTATTCACCATTTTTATTTTTGGCAACTGCATCACATTGTTGACACATATTCAGTTTGTGATCCACTGTAACCCCCAATTATCCAATTATTTCCCATTTTTTTATTTGTGTATTTGATTTTTTTGTTCCTAAATATATTTTGCATTTCTCTTTATTGAATTTCATTTTGTTGATTTCGTTCAGACTAGTTCTCCAATTTGTCAAGATTGTTTTGAATTGTAATCTTTTTCTCCAAAGTGCTAGCAAGCTCATCCTGGTGTCATCTGCAGTTTGGTGTAACTGGCAGATTTTATAAGCAAACTTTCCACTGCATAATGCAGGCCATTAATCAAAATATTTTGAATAGTACTGGACACAGGATAGACCCCATGGGACCTTTCTAGACATGTCCTAGTTTGACATTGAACCATTGGTTACTACTCCTTGAGTACGGTCTTTCAACCAGTTTTGTGTCCACATTATAGTAATTTAAATTAGACCACATTTCCCTAGCTTGCTTATGAGAATGGCATGTGGGACTATATCAAAAGACTTATTAAGAGCAAAATATATCATGTCTACTGTTTCCCCCGTTCAGTTCAGTAACCCTGTCAAAGAAGAAAATTAGGTTCGTTTGGCATGATTTTTCTTGAAAAACCTATGGTGGCTATTGTGTATCACCCTGTTATACTTTAGGTGCTTACAGATTGATTAATAATTTGTTCCAGTATTTTTCCAGGTATCAGAGGGAGGCTGACTGGTCTATAATTCCCCGGGTGCCCTTTGTTCCTCTTTTTAAAGATAGGTACTATATTTGTCCTTCCTCAATCTTCTCAGACCTTCCCTCTCCACCATGATTTCTTGAAGATAATCGCTAATGATTCTGAGATATCTTCCACTAATTCTTTTAATTACTCTAGGTTGAATTTTGTCAGGCTCTTGCTCCTTGAATACATATAAATTATCTAAATATTCTTTAACCTGTTCTTTCCCCATTATGTCTTGTATTCCTTCCACCTTGTTAATATAAATTATGTAAGCATCTAGTCACAACTGACTTTTTAAATGAAGACTGAGGCAAAGTAAGCATTAAACACTTTAGCTTTGGTGTTGGTTCATAAATAGCTCTGCTTCCCCACTAAGTAGTGAGCCTTTCTCTTGTTCTTAATGCATTTACAGAACCTCTTCTTTATTGCTTTTTTATCTATAATTAGATGCAACTCATTTTGTGCCTTAGCCCTTCTGATTTTGTCCCTAACTGCTTGTGCTATTATTTTGTACTTATCCTTAGTAATTTGTCTGTTTCCACTTTTTGTAGGATTCCTTTTTTATTTTTGTCATTATGTGTGGTGATTGGCATTATGTTGGCTGTGAATGTGACTGATGATTTACTACTTCTTTAGTGTTTGCAATCACACATAAAAGGGTACATTAAAGCAACCTTTAATCTAAGTTACCAATGTTATTTCTGTGACATTATTATACACCTGTACTCTGATATAACACTGTCCTTGGGAGCCAAAAAATCTTACCGCGTTATAGGTGAAACCGCATTATATCAAACTTGCTTTGATCCACCAGAGTGCTCAGCCCTGCCCCCCCAGAGCGCTGCTTTACCACATTATATCTGAATTCGTGTTATATTGGGTCGTGTTATATCGGGGTAGAGGTGTATTCTAAATATTAAAGGTGGATAATTTTATAGCTAGCTAACTCACTTTCGCCTCCAGCACTGTCTAGGAGTTAGCTAGTCCTAAAAAAGTGGTACTTCACATTTTCAATACTGAGAAGCTCTTCCTCCTAAATGTGCTGAGATCTTGCAAGGTGCCTCCCCTCCCATTTAGGCATATGAGAAGGGCAAGGTGGTCATGAACTCAGATTTTTGAGAATGTGACACACACCTAATATTTAGAATATAATAAATACGGCTTGGGCAGTCCTTGTTTGGCATCAGAGATGCCTGTGACAAAAACCTATAATTTCTAAAGTCAATGTTTTTGTTTAAAGGAAGTTTCATGAAATCAAAAGGTTTTTTTACACTCTGAATGACTAATCTGTACCTGTACAGCACTGCATGCAAGGAAACTATATTTTTTGTAATTATTTCAAGGGCTGCTTAATAATAAAATCATGAGCTTTAGCTTCAGTAAAGTATTTTTTTTCTGTGAAGAGTCAATGTCATCTTAATTGTTAATCAAGCAATTCATTATTGGCATTTTTTTTTGTTGAAAACACAGGACAAGATGCTTTTAAATAAAAACATTCAGATCTATGTTTCTTTTAATTTGAAAAGTTTAATAAACACTTATTGCTTGTTAGCTGTTGGTGTTACACTGATATATAGAAAGGCAAAAGTCCCTGTGTCAACAAGCTTGAAATATAATGTAAACAGATAATATAATTGTGGAATTAGTAAGCCAAAAACCAAGAGGTGAAGGTGAATTCACATTAATAACAGTCCCTTTTTTATATTCAGCAATTTTTGGTAGAATTTGATTTACACTAGTGAAAAGTCAAGGTTGGGAGATTTTTATTGGAAATCTACAGAATGGTTCAGTAGTAATTTGAATAACATGGAGACCTCTTGATTGCTTTTCCTTTATGTACAATGAAACAGGTATTTTAACATATTTATTCATGTATTGGGTATTATTTAAGATTGCCTCTCTAATGTACAATGTAGCACTGGCATACTGTAGGTTAGTACAATAGGTCATATATATTAGTAATAAACTTGTTCATAGTTCATCTATGATAGTAGATTTTGCTATTTTATTCCTTACCAATGTATTCCTTGTCATATGCTGCCTGGCTCATCAAGGAAAATCAGGCTCTGCTTTGCCTGTGATGAAGCAGCTATCTTCCAGCTGGTCCTGACTGAGTAACTTAATTGAAGTTATTGGATACAGCAGTGAATGGATCAGGATACTGTATAAAAGAGAGAAAACTGATCTGGGAAGGGGGAGACCTAGGACAGAAGAGGTTGGGAGTTTGTGTTCTCGTGGAAGGGCCTGATAGGAGTCAGGTGGAAGGAGAACTGAGGAAAGCCAAGGAGGAGGGAGACCTGTGGTGAGCATCCATGTGGGGGAGCTGGTTGGGAGGGGGCAGTGGGGAGCCCTGTGGGGAATGTTCTGCTTTAGCTATTTGACATGTTGGGAGGCATGACTAGCATGCTAAAAATAATAGTGCAGCTGTGGTAACACAGGCAATGGTGAGTGGTGGCACAGGCTAGCTGCCATGAATACAAACATGCCTGGACCCCATAGGTATTTGGGGAAGCTAGTTCCTGCCACCGTTGCCTGTGTGACCATGGCTACATTATGATTTTCAGATCAGATGAAAGCTAACACAGCTGTTTCTGTGCAAGCTAGGAACCACATGCCTAGCTCACAACAGACATAGCCTTTAATTGACATGGTTGGAGGGCTGAGACACAACAAGAAGCAAACCTTTGCAGGGCTGCTAGATGAGTAAAGCCTACTATGCCTCACCCAGCCATCTCAGGACATGCTGACTAGTGGGACACTCTTCTACACTCCTTCATCTGAAATTCACGTACATGTGAAATGAGAAACTTTTTGTCTGCCAGGAACTAAGTTCAGGATTCTGTTTTTTCCCCTTCTCCTGCAAAAGTTGATGATATTATACATTTAGTATGTATTTTAATTTTGATTTTATATGCTCTTTGTGTCTAGGGAAGAAATAGTTTAAAACACTTAAAACAGGGAAGGAGTCTATCAGCTTTAGTGCAAGGTTTTTTTATTACTCCCCTGGGTACACTCCAGCATAAGGTCAAGAGACTTCCTTAAGATCATGCAATGAGAAGGCATTTCAGCTGAATTTAGAACCAGGAACTGCTCAGCTATAACCACTTGATGCAATGGAGCAGAGTTGTGAATTCTTTCCAATGTGTATGTTTTTCTCATCATCTAATTGCCAGCATATTACACTGAGATGTAGAATATTATTCTTTATTTTGTTGTTCAATTCAGTGTCTTTTGTTTGGTGCTCTGATTTTTTTTTCTTCATTTGATGAATACATAGCAGGGATAATATATCTTGTGCTGGTATACACCTCCCTATACCATGTCTAAGCCTTGAAAACTTCAGTGAAGTAATTTACAATATGATAGGTGCTACTCTTAAGGGTTTATAAACCCCAAACTGTAGTGACCTTATACATCTTTCTGATTCTGTATGATGTAGTAAAAGCTTATTTGTACCTAATAAAGTGGGATTGTACATCAAAATATTTTGAAACTATCTTATACTGACAAAAATAGATTGCATATTACTAAACAGAATTGCTTATGCTATGAATTCTCCAATTAAATAATATTTTGTAGTCCTATTCAATTAAAATTACAACTGAACTCTAATTCAGTTAATAGGAACGTTAACATGTACAATATTTGACAAGTATTCCTCCTTTGAATGTAAGGAAAGGATGAATATCTTTAATGCGCAGAAAACAGAAATACCGCCTTATTATCGGTTATGCATTTTAGTTATTTCAGATGAAATCAAGAATATAATTTTATTTTCTGCAGGTTATTAATGCAGCTTTAGCTCTTGCTGCCAGACCAAAAAGCCAGGTGGTAAAAAACAGCATGGAAATATATAAGAGCACATGGGAGAATCACATACATGTTCTTACTGAAGCTGTGGATGACATTACAAGCATTGACTATTTTCTTGCTGTATCAGGTATGTTAATTTTCAGAATCAGATTTTTTTATTTTAACTACTCTGTTCTTCATTGTCATAGGTTTCACCCCATTCTGGACTTCAGAGTACAGATGTGAGGACCTGCATGTGAGCCCCTAAACTGAATTACCAGCTTAGATCTGATCTGGCTGCCACCACCCAAATAGTTTGAGACATTTGGGAAACTCTCTCTTTCCCCCAAAAACATTTGGGAAACTCTTTCTTTCCCCCTTTCCCTCCCTGGGTAGCCTTGAGAGACTTCTCCACCAATTCCCTGGTGAACACCGATCCAAACCCCTTGAATCTTAAAACAAGGAAGAATTACTCATCATCCCTCCACAACCCCTTTCCTCCACCAATCCCTGGTGAGTCCAGATCCAATCCCTTTGGATCTAAAAACAAGGAAAAAATTCTCACTTCCCTAGAATCCAACAGGAAAGCAGGGGGAGATTAGATTTGCAAAGAGAATTCTCCCATGGGTGTTTAGCCAGGTTTGATTTTTGCCTTGTGATACTTGTGGGTCTGATTCACCATTGCCGGGCACCTTGTGTAATCATGCATACCAGAACAAGGTCAGTGCAAAGCTGCCTGATCGGAGTGGAATTGTTTTGACTTTATTTGTACTGATGTAAATGACTACACAAAGTGTGAAATAAAATGAATTGGGCCCGCAAATTTGAGTTCCCTTATCAAAATGTATAAATTAGGCTGCGACCTATTTGGTCAAAGAAACAAATACAGAGAAAATAGTTAAAATAATATGCTTCCCCAGAGTTTTTCCTGTTTGTATAGCTTTTTCGCTCTTTTTAAAGCTTCACATTCATGCTAAGATACATTGCAAATGCTTCCTAAATGACCAGAGGTACTGTACTAGTTCCACATTTCCATTTTCTATTGCCAAGATATATAAATATCTGGTCATGAAAAATGTACTTTAAAATAATATTCACTAAAGATATATGCAATATTAATAAACTGTATGTATTGCATTAATAAGAGTATTCAACATCTAAACAAAGGATACAAACTAGTTATCTCATTTCTGACATATTATGGGCCGTATTCTTCCATCTCTGGCACCTATGCAGCTCTATTTAAGTCAACAGAGTTGCTAGCACATAAAGGCATAATTTGACCCAATATATCTGAGCAAAATTTAACTATTTTCTTACTGTTAGTGTACATTGTGCCAACCCTAAAACTATCTTGGTGAGTACAGCCATTGTTCCCCATGCCATTCATTGGGACCAATTTGGATTGTGCAGCAATATAAAGCAGGAGGAGTTTCACTGATGTCAATGGAATTAACAGTAGTTTGAAACCATTGTTATTTATTGAATGGGTAGATCCATTCTGTTATAAAGGGAGTTAACTTGGACAATCACTGCCTTAGAAAGGTTCCTAATCCCTTTGGGAACAACACATTGCTTATGGAAACTGGAACCGGCTGGAAGTAGAATCCTCTTGAGTAAACAGCACTCTTCTTGGACATTAATGGAGTCGACCTAATTTTGTGCTTGGAGACAGAGAGTTTCCCACTCTCCTGGCAAAATAATTTTATTGAAGGTATTTTTACCTGTGTTGCTTCTCTTCAGGGCTAGGGTATTTTTGAAGGACATCACCAGGGGCATTTTCCCACCAAGCAATAGTAAGTTTGTACTAGGGAAGTTCAGGAATGGTGCTCTATCTCCAGCTTTCGTAATCTTTACCATGAAACCACCACCAGCAGCAGTATCTGTTCATATTGCATTTATATTCTGCCATGGAAGAAAATCATGGATATAGCCCTATTTCAAAAATCCTATGACACGTCTACTTTACAAATACATGATTTTAATTATTAACTAATTTTTTAATCAACATAGTGCTCTGTTGGTACATAGTGGCTCATCGAGTGGCATTACAGAATTTAATTTAGAAAAAGGATAAAATATGAATTGTCTTAAAGTTGTTGTTTGTAACATAAAGTTTCATATGCCTTGACAGTATTCTGTTTGAATAATGTTTTTATTAAAAATTATGTTGTATCTATCCTATCAGAAAAGATATTGTACTAGAGTTCAGAAGTTTTTTTTTAAATTTGGGATGCATTAGTTGATCTTCCAAAGTGTATTTCAGGCAGTAAAAATAACATTATTTAACATTTCACTTTTTTTTAAAACTACATTTGTGTGTATTATTCTATGGACTGGCCCCAAGGTAAGAAAAATGATATACTGGTAAATTCACAGCAGCTAGGGAAAAATTGATATATTGGGTTCCTACAACAACTGTACTTGAGACTACCTATAAGATTAACTCTTACATGTGCCTAGAATCAACAACCCATCACCATTCATGATAGTAATTAAACGCATCCCTCAATTTAAGAAGATGTTTAAGTTCTATGAATGTAATGGAATTTCAGCACAGGCTTAACTTTAAGTATGTGCTCAAGTGTTTCCTGGAATAGGGATGGATTTAAGCATATGCTTAAGTGCCCTGCTGAATTAGGGCTGTTGATCTTAATTCCTTCCCTGAGCTCTGATTCTTTCTGCTATTGTTTTTTCACCATTTCCTTAAATGGTATATTTAATCCCAGCCTTGCTTTTCTTGGGTGATGTGATCACATCACTTTCTGCACATATAATGTGTGTACAGTTACTGTATTTTACATAGCATAAAGTCCATTCTGCAGCTGATTATTCCAAGTTGGTTGTTCCACAAAGAAGTAGCTAGTTAGTTAATCCTTATCTGTTCATAAAACCATTTTATTAAGTGTGTGTGTGTATTTATATGTTATATAATCCCTCATCATACAGCACGTATTATATATCTAGCTGATAATGAAATCTTTCAGATACATCAATTTAAGGGAAACCCGAGCACAGCACAGCACAGCCAGGTGTGACTGTACTGTACAGCATATTCACTTTCAAGCTTCATGCAGAGCAAATGCATTTACTTCACTGAAAAGGCTGGATCCTTCTGTAGTAGTAATGCCTGTTATCTTATGTCCTATCTATAGGCAATGTGAAATATGAATTCCCCAGGATACAGTATATCAGAGTTTATGCAATCTAAGAAAAAAAACAGTTCAGTGAAACTGTATTTTCAGAATTCCCACAAGTTCTTGGAAAATAACTGTGAGAAATGAAAACCCATGACACTTTAAATATTTCTAAGTAATTGAATATGTTCTGCAGCAAAAAATGAAATACATTCTAGACTTTGATATCTGCAAGCAAATCTTCATGCTGATATGTGCATTTTATGTTTCTGTAATAAAGTGCATAAAAATTCTGCTCACTGACTTAAATGGAAAATTTAATGGGAGCAAAGCACCTAACCTCCTAAATCTTTCTTTGTGAACTGGGGCCTAAAAATACAGTATCCTAAATTGTGTAAGATGCTTAATGACCATTGCAATTTACTGTGATAATATATTAGGAATATAAAAAGATGCTGAGGAATAGTACAGTTTCCAGCTTTTAGGATCAGATCATTAGTCCAACACAGAGTCCAAATAGCTTGGGACGTGCAAAGACAAGTTCCTTCTCCCCAAACCCTCAACCCTGTGATGCAGCTGCCAAGGTTCTTCATAGAGGTTATTGTAACCCAAAGATTGAATACCCTGTAACGTGACCCTGAAAAAGGGTAGAGTTGGAGAGACCAGCGGATCCATTTAGCAGTGGTTTAACTTGCTCTGTTCTCACGTTTCCTTGCCCTCCTGTACCCTGCCTTCACCCACCACTTGTGTACTCCTACACAGGCTCCTGGAGAGCTGAGCTCCATGTCCATACTCCTGAACAGCTCACACATACTTATGCAACAGAACTAAAACAGCACCAGTACTAGGAAGTTATGCGGGCTGGATTTTCCCCTAATAGAAGACTATTATTTATAGTTAGTTCATTTAAAACCACTTCAGACCACAAAACTAGCCTATGAACCTCTTCATTCCTGGGGCTACTTGTCCTCCAGTAGAAATGAACAGACACCACAGGAAAAAGAAAATGGGGTCTGCTAGAATTTCCACTGGTGCTGGATCTAAGTAAGTGTAGTTCCTGAGTTAAGGAACAGTCATTTAAATGGCTCATCACCTTGTGCAGCAGCTAGAGCTAGCCAATGGTAAGCAGTCCCAAGTTTGTGCAGGAGCATGAAGCCAGATCTCTGGCCACATTCTGGCTTCATTGTGCCCCTTCATCAACACAAAGGGATTGGAAAACTAGCATACTTAGTCAGCTGTTGATTCTCTCTGTAGAAAAATCCTTGCATTGTGTAGAACCAGCTACATGGGGGTCCAAAACTAGCCTCTTGTTGCCATGGGGATCAGGGAAGTCAGACCTGAGGGTGAAGGCCTGGGATTCCAATGCATGTGTTCTTTCTGTCTTTCTTTTTCTTTTTTCTTTCTTTAAAAAGTGTGTCTAAATCCTGCCCAAGAATGCATCACCCATTAAAGTAGCTCACTACACATACCCACAGCTGGCACTGGCCCTCTCGGGCTTTATCTACACAAATTGATATATAGCATTCCAGAATGTGCATGCACCACATTGGTGCACAAAATTAAGTTGAAACCTAAATTGAGATACAGGTAGTTTATAAATATCTGCAATAGTGTTCCTCAATCTACAGGTATATAAACTCCTATGTGGTTTCATCAAAGGTGGAAGGATAGCAGAAATGATTGAGCTTGTTGTTTGTTTCTTTTAAAAAACAGTAACTTTGTGTTGGGTGAAGGGATGTCTCCTACTGATCACTATAGCTGTAGGATGGCTGTAAAAGGTGTATGAGATCTCCTGTACAAAACTACTGAGACTTTCGTGCCCCCACCGCCCTCCGGTTGCTTTGCAGTCAGAGAGGAAATATTTAACCCATGTTCCTCCCTTCTTCTTCTTGGCTTAAATTCACTCAGAATTTAACTAGGGATATGTTTTCAGGGCATGTGATCTTTTAAAATGTATTACCACTTCTTGTCTGACAGGGGAAGAACTTGTTTCCCCATAGCACCTGTGTCAAGAGGTCATAGCATGTGCTAGCACACTGTGACTTTGCTGCAAGGAAGGAGGACTTTCCTTGTGGAATAGCCTGTTTGGCTTTGCATTGCAGGAGGCTTCCTAGGCTAACAGGTGCAGAGGGGATTAGAGCTGAATAGAGCTTAAGAAATAATAATATTGCTTTACTAATGCAAGAAAGCTTATATACCAGAACCCACAATAAATTGACTTAGAAATATATGAGAGAACATTGCGGTTTTAAACTGTGAGGGTCACATACTCTTCTGTGCTCTTGCTACAGTGTTTATACTCCTTTACAGACATGGAGCAACAAATTTACAATCTGCATTTGCCCACTGAATTATTAATAACCTATTATCATCAAATAAAAACTGGGTAAAATTTGTGGGATTTTTGATGATAGGATTCATGAAATATTACACATTTTTGCAAAATTGTAGTGTGAACCTCATAAGAAGTTCCATACTAAGCAGTTTTGCAAACTTATCTAAGCTTTGGATAAGTATGAAATGGATGAACAAGAATTGCAAACCCTGTAAAAATATATGTATATAAGGTTTGCAAGAAATTGGGAACATTGAAATTTGGATGAATATGGATTGCAAACCTTTGAGTTTCACCCTAAAAGACATTAACCTACCATTCCCACCAAAGTTAGATGGACATTACTCCCTCTGGGACCCATCAGAGCCACTCTGGTGGTTAAAATGGGGTTATGTTAGAGGAAATTGAGGTGAAGGTTTCTCTCAGGGTCTGTGTGCTGACTCACTTGCATGCCTAAATCTCAGCTCAAGAAGCTCAGGAATGATTTTAGGATCCAAACTGAGCTCCCAATGATAAATGTATTGTTACTAGATCTTCAGGCAGGTCTTGTAGATTTTAATAGATTTTAATAGAAAACATCCAGCTCCCCAGAATTATTAATAACCTATTATTACTGAATTATTAATAACCTATTATCATCAAATAAAAACTGGGTAAAATTTGTGGGATTTTTGATGATAGGATTCATGAAATATTACACATTTTTGCAAAATTGTAGTGTGAAATTTTGTTTGACTTTACAAAATCATCATAATTTGCAAACGTTTCATTAAATTACATTTTCTTCTGACTTTTGTAAAATCTTCACAAAACTGTTTCTTATTTTTGTAATTAGTAAATCTGGTGAAAAACCAAGAAGTATCAGTTTCACTGTATGTGAAAAATTATTTATACAGTTCTTTTGTAGGGGTTGGGCTTTTTAATGGGAGTGAGGAACCTAACTTAGACACTTTTTAAAATCCCACTAAGCACCTTTCTGTAATTGTTAGACACCTAAATACCTTTGTAAGTCTGACTCTGAGGCTTTTGGAACATGAGGAAATGTGCTTCAGTGTAAATACCTAGTTATACTTGGTCAAAGTAGGGTACTGCACAAAGAAGGGTAGCCCTGCTTAACAGCATGCCAGCCCTACTCATCTTGCTCAGACAGGTGGCACAACCCCAGCATTTGTTTTAGGACTGGGTCTAGCATAAATAATTGCAGAATAGAGCAGGTAGCTTATTTCATGAACGATTCTCCTCCAAGTAACTTCTCATATCCCTGGCACAGACGTGTACAGCCTGGTATTATTTTGCCCTTCTATAGAAGGTCAAAAATGTTGCCTGGAATGATCAGCCTGTTCTGGAACCAACATCTGAGCCTTTCTGTGGCTTACAGAGATCAGGAATACGTCAGGATTTTCTGCTGACGTGGCCCCAAAAATTTTATACCTAGTAATATACATGTTAATATGAAGAAAAACTGAGTCCATTTTCTAATTTGTTAAAGTGTTCAGCTCTTTATCTCCTGGTGTAAAATCTGCTGGGTTTAAAAATTTGCCTTTTGAATTCATTGAACATTTTTTTGCCTGATTAGATACTTACATCTAATTTAAATTGTATGCTTCAAATAGCGTTCCAAAAAAAATTGACAAGAAGAACATAGATTAAAGATTGCTATATTAATAGGAAAAAGACTTTCATAAATCTTTGGGAAACTAGCCTGGAAAGAATGGAAGCCCTGTTCTTTTAGTGTGTATTATGCCATCTGGCTGAGCACAGTTGCATTTTTCATAATTCTTCACACTAAGTAAAAGCAGATACTGTAGCTTAACTACCAGTGATATGTAGGCATGGGCTCGTAAGTAAGTAAACATTTCTCCAGTGACTTAGCAAAAATTCATATAGTTATGGTAAACAATGTTTAGAGCAGCTTCTTTAGGTACCGCTTTCAGCAAAGCATTTAGACCCAGATTTGTAAAGGTATAATCAGGCCCATAAGCACATGTTTAGTTTGACTTCAGTGGTACTTAAGTGAATGGTTAAAATTAAGCATGTACGTAAGTGCTTTGCTGAATAAAGTTCTCTGTCTGGCTGTTTATTTGGGGAGATTCCTATTGTCTTATATGTTATTATAAAACTCCATCTTAAATAAGTAGGGCAAGATATTATGTCATGTGTTTTGTTTTTCTGTGCAAACCAGTTCAAGTGTATCCCTTAAGTACGTAAGAGCCGATACAATATTGTTTTCAACAGGGATGAAAAACTATAGTTCAAACCAGTGTGTAAGAAAACTTTAGAACATAGAGCATGGGTGTAACCTTGAATTCTAATGGTCAAATATCATGCGGAAGGAATTGGCTGGAGTTGCTGTAATGGGTTGAGGGGACCAGGAAAGCTTAGAACAAAAGTGGCACAGGCAAGCTAAAATAAGGATGATCAGTGTCACATTTTAACCTGTATCCCTGCATATCTTTATTAAAATTAGATAATTGACTTTGTGTCTTGTCCTTTAATAAGAATCTTAATAATCCAGATTCCCCATCCAGTCCCGCAATGCTATTCCTCACAGTTTCATGGTTAACTAGACTTTTGATCCCTCCCTCTACCTGCTTTTCCTCAGGGGCACCTCTTAGGGTTTCCGGCTCTCAGCTGTCACCTCTTGCGGGCAGAGACTCATGTCTCTTCCCCTCCATACTGGCAGTTCATACATGCAGTTCAATTGCACCTCACTGTGATTTCCTTAGTAAGTCTGACTGGGATCCAGCACCTGTGGTTAACCTCTCTCCACGGCCTATAACCGTGTGCAACAGTTACCAGCCAGCCTTTACAAAGCACACTGCATTTATTGTTAAGGTAAAAGCATTACAGGGAATGCCATATAAAACAATGAAAGAACCTGCATACATACTAAAAGCTTACCAGAGGTCACCCCACATCCAACCTAGGACTCTAATGCACAACAGGGGTAGTTGAAATGAGACATGACACAAAGAACAAAATTTAATGACTTGCTCTCATTCTGAATGTAACCTTTATTTAAAAAAAAAAAGGTGTTCGCTGAATAAAGAAGGTATCTGGACCTTATGACAGAGTGAGAAGGAAACTAGGAGAAGTGAATCAATGTTTTGTACCTACAGGAAATAAAAAAAAGAAACTAATTTGGTACTGATTGTTAAA